>NC_141086.1:28201197-28473697 GCF_041138505.1 Cibotium barometz
AAAACCATAGAACATGACGAAGAATCAAGATTGATTGCCTCAATTAGAACCATCATGAGACCATAAAAGAATTAGCCATTTAAATTAATATTAATAGAAACACCTTACCTTGGGGGGAAGGAGCTTTTGATGATGACTTTCTTGTTCCAACATCATCAAAGGAATATGGAAGGTTTTTATTAGCACATTTTCTCAGAGGAGTTTTCATTCCACATAAATAATTTAGGGAAAATAGGCGTGTTACATAGAGAGAGAGAGAGAGAGAGAGAGAGAGTGCTATTTTTATGTTCTGCACCTCCTCAAGTTCCCACAGGTGTAGCTGTTGTTTGTTCTACATTCCTTATTTCTTTTTTATTTCCCCTTTCATTCATGAGAATCATATGTATTCTTTCCTTCATTAAAATAGGTTGTGCTTCTCCCAAAACAACATTGATAAAGGAGTACAAATGTAGAAAGCCCACACCTCCCGTGGTTAGATCTAGGACCCCACTAGTTCACTTTGAATTTGCATCACACACACGCACATACACACACACACACACACACACACACACATAAATAGAGAGAGAGAGAGAGAGAGAGAGAGAGAGAGAGAGAGAGAGAGAGAGAGAGAGAGAGATGACACATCCCACCGCCGCTAGTAGCAGTAAAACAACCACCATGTAATGTTTCATCATGAAGTGTTTTTTAAATCATGAAGTTTTTTGAACTCCGAAACATTCGTTCCCACATTTAAAAATGTGTCTTTTACATCCTCAATAATTACACCTTTCAAAAAGGAGAAAAGTGGTACCATTTATGCATGCTTTAACTCCTTTATACTTTACTAAATATATGTAATAAATATTACATTTTCTTGTGGTTATTGCAATTCCTAGAAAAAAGGATTAATAGTACAAGAATATATTCAAGAAATGAGTATTTATTTATTATGAATTGATTTTATGTTGGAATGATATGTGAATAAGAAATTGGAGTAAAAGATTATCATCTTCAATGGGCGGTTTATGCGCTAGAAAATAAAAGTGTTATTTTATAATCCTCTAATAACATGTATATACACCATGACAAATATCTTTATAGGGTACAAGTGAGATTAAAGATAATGTAAGTGAGTAAAGTGTTCACGAGTGATGGTGGTATATCATCATCAATTCTGTATCCTCGAATAAAATCGTGTTGTTCCATGAGTTGATAAAACTGACTATTGAAATGAAATATGTGAGTGTTGCCAATAGGGATCATGACATGACATGCGTCATGATTGTGTGTCCGAGACTTTGACCATTCATCTTCAGGTTTGTCATTGAAGATGCATAGTAATGCATCAAATAAGTTAGAATTATGTTCAAATATATAAGAGTTTAAGACATTCCACCAGAAGTCGAAGAAGTTTGGTTAGTTAATAAGGATTGTGAGGTGATGGGCGAGTCATTCTAATGCATACAAGATATTCCGGTTTAAAAAAAAATTTTCTCAAGTGTGCTAGTTTTAAAAAGAAACAATAAATAATTTACCTGTTGGTGGCTCCATTGAAATTGGCATGTATAAGTGGTCAAAAATGTACCCAATTTCTTGCAAAAGCTTTGCAAAACTTTTTTTGGCTCAAAAATAGCAATTTTAGGTAAAGTAGGGATTTTTAGGCCAAAATGAAGCTCTTTATTTTTATTTAAAAAAATTTAAAGAGAGAAAATAATTTGCAAGGCTACAGTTGGATTATAGAATAGAGATTAAAAAAACAGAGGCTTGAAAGCTTTTCAAATGCTTTAAGAGAAGATTTGTATCGCTTTAAGTTTTAAAAAAAAGCTCTAAAGCTTTGAGCTATTAAAGCTTAAAAGCATTAATAGTCTTAAGGCTTCAAAAATAATAAAAAAATTGACTGACGATTATGTGCAGAGAAATCAACAAAATACTTTAGGATGCAATTTGCACTGTGCATCCTTGGAAGATGGAGGATGATGATATTGGACTAAAAACTGTAATAACAATGGTTTTGGAGATTGTAGATGAAAGGCAAACAAATCTGTGGTGTCGAATAGAAAGAAAACAGATAAACCACTTTTAGATTTTTTATGGTTTTGGAAAGTGGTTTTCTACCTTTCTTTGACTTGTGGATAAAAGAAACATGGATTTTGGTTATCCACACAATAGATAAAAACAAGACTTCTTAAATGAACCTTCACCTTTGGTTGGCAATTTATGAGTGAAAAACTACCTTCTTGTAAATTTCAAAGCTTCTTTATCTTCTAGTTCTTCACCACCTTCAAACTTTGCTATCAATCTTGGCTTTGATACCAATGTTGGAGGGTGAAAAGAACTCACTAGAATAATTGCAAAGTATAAATCACAGAGCATAAAATAAAAATTACACAACACAAAATTGGGTCCAATTTGATTTCACACAAAGCCCACATTTGAGTCTTGGTGTATTTAAGTTATATTGCTTGAAATAACTTATGGGCTCAAAATAGTGTCCACTTTTACAAAGAAGTCAACTTCTTAAAAAATAGCTTGCTTTATTGGATGTGCAAGCCAATCTACTTGAAAATAGGTGGAAACCTTGAACTTTATAAATATTTTTATCTCTTGTAAAATCAAATATGTACATGGGAGGTTTCATATGTCCCAATAAATATATACATTGATAATAAATATGGTTAATATCCAAAATGAAATAATGATGTTGTGCATTGTCACAAAATCAAATAATATTTGTCGACACCCAAAATCGAGTGTCTCAAAATATTCTTGACCACACTACCACCTCGCCTCCATTATTCAATCCAAGGATGTACACTTATATCAACTATACCAATCAATTAATAAATAAATGATAAAAATACAAATAACCATACGAGAATCATAATATTAAGATGATGTAACTAATACTCCCACGCATGTATAGTAACCCATATACACGTAAAGTAAGCTATAATCACCCGGATTTAGAAAGGTGTCCCAATCTAAACCCATCTAAGAGAATTCATAAATAATGAAAAACATGGAAATATGTAATGAAGCAATTATATATGCACATACACATGTATGGGCTAGGCACATGGACCTTAGGTCCCTTGAGCATAGATTTGGGGCATTGGCATATTTATTAACCAATGTGAAATGGCCAGGCACTATATAAGTGACCTTGGTCTAGGCTATTGTAGCCTTTTACCATCATTTGATATGATGGATATTTTGTCTTCTTGGAGGTTATGCCCAATCTTTCATGGCTGATTCATGGAAATCTTTCCATGTCTAGGTGCTACTCCCTAAGTTGAGTGGGACATGTGTGTACTCCATGCTAATGAGTGCAAACCCCTAGGTCCCTTCATTGCATTAGTATTAGAATCATGGATTCTCTTCATTGCATTGGTATCAGAGCTATGGATTCTCTTCATTGCATTGTTATTAGAGCCATGGATTCTCTTTATTACAAAATATAAAAATCCCTGAATTAACTCCTCAAAGCACTTACATGTTGGTGGTCGACTTTTTTATGAAACTTCGCCATGTGACTAGGCACTACTGGTGGGCGCATCCCCTGCCTATCTGTGGAGTGTGTGAAAAGGAAGAACATTGACTAACCAATGTCCTTAGAGTAAGTATTGTTTACTTGGAGTCTACTGCCAATCTTTCATCTTTAATGTAAATGTGCAACTATGCAGGTAGGTGGTTTTTTTCTTGGTCTTGGAAGATTTTGTGAGGAGTCATTATATATGTAAGTTAATATGCATGTATGTGTATGTGTGAGGTTGAGTAAGTGTGCATATTTTTGTATGTGCACATGCATGCGAGTGTGTGTGCATGTGTTTTTTTTGTGTACATGTGTGTGTGTGTGTGGTGCAATGATTTTATATTCACGTGATCACAAGATTTTTTTTGTTAATAACACTTGTGAACATGTTATTCACATGTTCACATGTTTTCATGTTCTCAAAATAGAAGGTCACCAGTGACCTGGTAACTTGCCGAAGCCCGCCGGGCTTTTTGTTTTCCCGGCGGGCCCGTCGAGAAATCCATTTCCCGGTGGGAAAAAAAGTTTAAAAAAAATGGTCAAAATATTTTCATGTTCACAGTCATTCCTACCATTTTTGGGCCTTCTGGACTCATTCATGATGTCAAAAGTTCAAAATTCTTTGTACAAAAAAAGTTATCTCTAAATTTATTGCCTTAAGCTCGATTACCATCTTAGATCTTATTGAACTTCCAATTGAGTCTAATTGACATCAATTAATATCCAATTGAGTCCAATTAGTATCAATTAAGTCTAATTGGGTGTCAATTGATCGATTGGGCTCAATTGACATCAATTGACACCCCATTGGACTCAATTGGACTTAATTGGACTTAATTGGATTCAATCAATTGACACCCAATTGGACACAATTGGGCTTAATTGGACTCAATTGACATCGATTAACACCCAATTGATGTCAATTGAGCTCAATTGACATCAATCCTAGTCAATTGATATCCAATTGATGCCAATTGAGCCGAATTGACACCAATTGCACTCAATTGGCACCCAATTGATGTCAATTGAGTCCTCAATTAACATCAATTAACACCCAATTGAGTCTAATTGACATCAACTAATACCCAATTGAGTTAAATTGATATTAAGTATAATTGGGTGTCAATTGATCAATTCGGCTCAACTGATATCAATTGACATCCAATTAGACTCAATTGACATCAATTGGGTGCCAATTGAGTCCAAGTGACACCCAATTGATATCAATTGCATCCAATTGGGCTTAATTGACATCAATTCACACCTAATTAATGTCAATTGAGTCCAATCAGGTTCAATTCACACCCAATTGATGTCAATTGGGCTCAATTGACATCCAATTGATGTTAATTGGACTCAATCAATTAACACCCAATTGATGTCAATTGAGCTCAATTGACATCAATCGTAGTCAATTGACACCCAATTGATGCCAATTGAGCCGAATTAAGCTTAATTGATATTAATTGCACTCAATTGGCACCCAATTGATGTCAATTGAGTTTGATTAAACTCAATTAACATCAATTAACACCCAATTAAGTCTCATTGACATCAATTAATACCTAATTGAGTCAAATTGATAAAATTAAGCCTAATTGGGTGTCAATTGATCAATTGGGCTCAATTGATACCAATTGACATCCAATTGGACTCAATTGACATCAATTGGGTGCCAATTGAGTCCAAGTGACACCCAATTGATATCCATTGCATCCAATTGGGCTCAATTGACATCAATTCACACCTAATTAATGTCAATTGAGTCCAATCACGTTCAATTCACACCTAATTAATGTCAATTGGGCTCAATTGACATCCAATTAACTCAGCCCAATTGATATCAATTGAGTCTAATTCAAATCCAATTGAGTCTAATTACATCTAATTGGACTCAATTGATATCAATTAACACCCAATTGATGTCAATTAAACCCAATTAACATCAATTAACACCCAATTGATGTCAATTCAGCTCAATTGACATCAATCGTAGTTAATTGACACCCAATTGATGTTAATTGAGCCAAATTGGGCTTAATTAACATCAATTGTACTCAATCGATACCCAATTGATGTCAATTGAGACTCAATTAACATCAATTAACATCCAATTGAGTTCAGTTGATATCAATTAATACCCAATTGAGTCAAATTGATATCAATTAAGTCTAATTGGGTGTCAATTGATCAATTGGGCTCAATTGATATCAATTGACATCCAAGTGGACTCAATTGATATCAATTGGGTGCCAATTGAGTCCAATTGACACCCAATTGATATCAATTGCATCCAAGTGGGGTCAATTGACATCAATTCACACCTAATTGATGTTAATTGAGTCCAATTGACATCAATTCACACCTAATTGATGTTAATTGAGTCCAATTAGGTTCAATTTACACCCAATTGATGTGAATTGGGCTCAATTGACACCCAATTGATATCAATTTGACTCAATTGACACCTAATTGATATTAATTAGACTCGATTGACATTAATTAACACCCAATTGATGTCAATTGAGCTCAATTGACATCAATTGTAGTCAATTGATACCCAATTGATGTCAATTAAGCCAAATTGGGCTTAATGGACATCAATTTCACTCAATTAGCACCTAATTGATATCAATTGAGTCCAATTGAGCTCAATTAACATCAATTAACCCAATTGAGTCCAATTTATATCAATTAACACTTAATTGAGTCAAATTGATATCAATTAAGTCTAATTGGGTGTCAATTGATCAATTGGGCTCAATTGATATCAATTGACATCCACTTGGACTCAATTGACATCAATTGGGTGCCAATTGAGTCTAATTGACACCCAAGTGATATCAATTGCATCGAATTGGGCTCAATTGACATCAATTCACACCTAATTGATATCAATTGAGCCCAATTGATATTAATTGAGTCTAATTCACACCAATTGAGTCCAATTGCATCTAATTAGACTCGATTGACATTAATAAACACCCAATTGATGTCAATTAAACTCAATTAACATCAATAAACACCTAATTGATATCAATTGACTCCAATTGGGTTTAATTGACACCCAATTGATGTCAATTAAGTCCAAATAGATACAATTAGGCTCAATTGACACCTAACTGATGTCAATTGAGTCCAATTGGATTCAAATGAGTCCAATTGGGTTAAATTGGATGCAATTAGGCTTAATTGATGTCAATTGAATTCAATTGGATGCAATTTGCCCAATTGATGTCAATTGAGTTCAATTGGATGCAATTAGGCTCAATTGATACCTAATTGATGTCAATTGAGTTCAATTCATACCCAATTGTTGTTAATTGTATCCAATTGAGCTCAATTAACACCCTGATGTCAATTGGGCTCAATTAACATCAGTTAACACCCTATTGAGTCCAATTGATGTCAATTGAGTCCAATTGGGTGTCAATTGATATCAATTGACTCCAATTGATCAATTAATACCCAATTAGACTTAATTGATGTCAATTGGACTCAATTGATATCAATTGGGTACATTCAATTTAGCATCAATTATAATCAATTGACACCCAATTGATATCAATTGACATCAATTAGGTGTTAATTGATGTCAATTGAGCCCATGTGACATCAATTGTGTGTCAATTGAATCCAATTGATGTCAATTGAGCCCAATTGACATCAATTGTGTGTCAATTGATACACAATTAGCTTCAATTGGGCTCAATTGACACCAATTGACACCCAATTGATGTCAATTAGGCTCCATTGACACCCAATTAGACTCAATTTGGCTCAATTGACATCCAATTAGACTCAATTTGGCTTAATTAAGTCTAACTGGGCTCAATTAGACTCAATTTGGCTCAATTGATATCAATTGACACCCAATTAGACTCAATTTGACTCAATTGACACCCAATTAGACTCAATTTTACTCAATTGACATCAATTGACACCCAATTGATGTGAACTGATGTGAATTGAGCTCAATTACATCGAATTAGGCTCAATTGACATCAATTGACACCCAATTAATATCAATTGAGTATAATTGATGTGAATTGACATCAATTGACACCCAATTAATATCAATTGAGTGTAATTGATGTGAATTGATGTCAATTGAGCTCAATTGCATGGAATTAGGTTTAATTGACACCCAATTAATATCAATTGAGTGCAATTGAGCCCAATTCAGCTCAGTTGTAATCAATTGACACCCAATTGATGTTAGTTGCATCCAATTTGGCTCAATTGAAACCCAACTGATGTCAATTGAGTCCAATTGATGTTAATTGGCACCCAATTGATGTCATTTACGTCCAATTGAGCTCAATTGACACCCAAATTATCCAATTGAAGTCAATTGGATTTAATTGACTTCAATTGTGTTAATTGGATATTAATTCATATCAATTAACACCCAATTACTGTCAATTGAGTCTAATTCGACTCAATTGACACTCAATTTACATCCAATTGGGTGTGAATTGAGCTCAATGTATCATATTAGGCTCAATTAACATTAATTGACACACAATCGATCACACAATTGAGTGCAATTGAGCCCAATTGAGCCCAATTAATATCAATTGTGATCAATTGACATCCGATTGATGTTAATTGCATCCTATTGGGCTCAATTGAGCACAATAGGATGTAATTAACACCCAATTGAGTGTCAATTAAGTGCAATTGAGCCCAATTGAGCTCAATTGATATCAATTGACACCCAATTGATGTCAACTGAGCTCAATTGAGCTTAATTGACATCAATTGTAATAAATTAACACCCAATTGAAGTCAATTAGGCTTAATTAATATCAATTAACATCCAATTATTGTCAATTGAGTCCAATTCGACTCAATTGATACTTAGTTTACACCCAATTTATGTAAATTGGGCTCAATTGCGTCGAATTAGGCACAATTGACATCAATTGACACCCAATTAATATCAATTGAGTGTAAATCAAGTGTAATTGAGTCCAATTGGGCTCAATTGAGTGCAATGATGTCATGGACAATTGAGTCAATTGATGTAAGTATAGTTAGATTTAATTGGTGTGTCAATTGAACTTAAGGCCGGCAAATTATACAAAACTTTTTTTGTGCCAAGAATTTTGAACTTTTGACATCATAAATGAGTGCAGAAGGCCCAAAAATGGTAAGAATGACTGTGAACATGTTTTTTTTATTTTTTTATTTTTCCCACCGGGAAAATGGGTTTTCCCGGCGGGCCCTCCGGGAAAGTGTCATTTTCTCGACGGGATTACTGGTGGCAGACAAGGTTTTTGCAGGTCATAAAAAATGCCCGTGAATATACATTGTGATCACAAGAATTTTTATGTTATTAACACATGTTAATAACATGTTCACGTGTTTTCGTTCACGTCAGTGAAATCCCTGGTGTGGTGCGTTGTGTATGCGCACATGCACATGTTTATGTTGGCATACATATAGATCTATTTATATATACGTATATACATACCTAAATAAATAAATATATGTATCTCTGTGTGTGTGTGTGTGTGTGTGCATCTATGTGTGCTAGGGAAAACAAATGAGCAAATGAGAAACTCTTTAATGTGTGTGTGTGTGTTTATATATATAAGAAACTCATTCAATGATTGATGGTGACAACTAATTGTGAGTCCCAATGCATCTAGGCTTGTGGAAAAGAACCTTCCTTTTAAAAAGTTCAAAAATGTGAAACTCTCCTATACACACATACATACATATACATATACATATACATACACATACACATACACATACACATACACATACACATATACATATACATATACATATACATATACATATACATATACATATACATATACATATATATATACTCATTCAATGAGCACGACTTGATGGTGACAACTAATTTTGTGAGCCCCAATTCATTTAGGCATGTGTAAAAAATATGTATAAAATTTTAAAAAAAATCTCCTTTCTCCTTTATGTGAAAGATCTCTCCTTCTCTTGCCAAGTCACAGGTCTCCTTTCCTTGCCACATGGTAGGTTACGAGCAATATATATATATAGAAGGTACAACTGGTAGGTGGGTTTTTTCTTAGTCTTAGAGGAGTTTGTAAAGGTACACCTATGGAGGTAGGTTTTTTCTTTGTCTTAGAGGACTTTGTGGAGACTTGGGATTCAAGCTTTTGGTTCACTCAATCCAACATTTTTTTCTTAGTCTTAGAGGACTTTGTGGAGACTCGGGAGTCAAGATTTAGGTTTAGTCAATCCAACCGTTTAAAATAAAATAAAATTATTGATTTTGTGGATATTGCTTGTATTATGGATCTTTACTTATGGTGTCTCAATTGAATTTTTGCTGCTCGCTCATCCTTTACTTCGAAATAAATGGCTAAATTTGCAGCTTTTCAAAGTCGAGCAGCAATGGCCTCATTTCATCCCCAAGTGCCCCTCATTTTATTTTTTGCCACTCTTCTGACTTTGCATCTCACCAGAACTTGTTTGACCCAGGCATAGTAGCGAATACCACTAGCTGCAGGCTTTCACGTCCCCTTGGCTTCCCTTTTCAATAACACTTTATAGATCTTTTATGATGAGCATGCACTTGTGGGTGATGGGGCATAAGTACTATATGAGAAAGTGTAGTTTTGTTGATATTTCCAAGTTAATAATGCGTTAGAGATACCCCTCACAAAACCCATTTCAAGGTTTGATTTATATGGGTGGAAAATGAAAAGGTAATATTGTCCAAAGACAAGAAAAGCTTTGATTTATATGGGTGGAAAATGAAAAGGTAATATTGTCCAAAGACAAGAAAAGCTAAAAAGAAAAATTGATCGAAGGTGCCGCTAAATTTGGTTGCCCATCCTTTACTTTGAAATAAATGACTAAATTTGAGGTAAAAATGCCTTGTAAAATTTTTACCTTTTAATAGAATTTTCCAACTTTTCTAAGAAAAAGAAGAAATAAATGGCTTAAGTGGTGACACAACTAAACTTTACCATGACTAGACACAAGTGGTGGGCCTATCCCCCGCCCATCAATGGAGTGTGTGAAAGAAAAAACACCGAACAACCAATTCCAATTGCCCTTAGAGTAAGTATTGGAGTTTAATACCGATATTTCCTCTTTGATGTAAAGGTACACTAATGGAGGTGGATTTTTTCATAGTCTTGGAAGACTTTCTTGGCCAAAACCCACTTGTGGAGGTGAGGACTTTGTGGAGACTCTGGAGTCAAGCTTTTGGTTTAGTCAATCCAACAGAATTGTAGGTGAAACTGTAGTTTTGTGGAGGCTTTTTTGAGGACTCGAGAGTCAAGCTTTTGGATCTTCTCACGTATGCTATTAGATCTTTACTTATGGAGAGGCATAAGTACTATAGGTGGAAGTGTAGTTTTGTTGACATTTTTCAAGTTTTTAATGGGTTAGAGATGCTCCTCACACAACCCCTTTCAAGCTTCGATTTATATGGGTGGAAAACTTCAAAGGGGTCTCCTCTCCACTAAATTTTCATTGCTCATCCTTTACTTCAAAATAAATGGGTAAATTTGAGGTAAAATGCACCTGGTAATTTTATTACATTTTAATATAACTTTTCAATGCTAAGCTTCTCTCCAGCTTCTCTACTAGGGGATAGTGAGCAACAATGGCCTCATTTCATCTCCAAGCACCCCTCATTTTGTTTCTTGCTACTCTTCTAACTTTGCATCTCACTATGATTTGTTTGGCCCAGCAAAACGAATACCACTAGTTGCAAGCTTTAACCTCTCCTTGGTTTCCATTTTCATTAACAATTCTAGAGTCTCAACCCCCAACAATGGCTATTTTTTCCCATTCACATTCTCGCTCGTTTTCTAATGGCTGGAAAGGTTTTTTTGTTGGGGATATGCACCAATCGACGCATCGATCAGAGCATCTTTGATTTCTACCTTTGTGTTTCTCTAGGAAGGCCCACAAACTTTACTAGTTCGATGTTCTATACATTCCTATATAGTAAAAAAAAACATTTTGCTAGATAGTTCACTAGAAAAAATGAACGTATCTAGTAAAATTATGGATCTGGAAAAAGTGGAACACTTTCCAATTCTTCATTCTAGGAAAACACTTGCCATGTAGGAAATAAACTAGCAATAAATCACTATATAGTAAAAACTATGTACTAAAAAGTTTCTATATAATAAAAGTCATGAAAGTATTCACTGCATAGTAATTGATTTAGGTAACTTTTCCTAAATAGCAAGCTATATAGTAAAATATTGCTATATAATAATCACTAATCAATAAATTATTGCATAGTAATGTATATAGTAAAATATTAGTATATATAGTACATTATTTCTATATAACAAATCAATGTGTAAAAAACCACTATACAATAATGATTATTAAGACAAATACAGTGAAAATTTGTGTATGTGTGTGTGTGTGTGTTGCGTTGTGTGCATGCACATGCATGTGTTTATGTTGGCATATACATATAGATTTATTTATATATACGTATATACATACCTATAAATAAATATATATATATGTATGTGTGTGTGTTCTCTCTTCCATACACGTGCACATAATATAATATTTTTGTGTGTGTGTGCGTGCTAGGGAAAACAAATGAGCAAATGAGAAACTCTTTAATATATGTGTGTGTGTGTTTATATATATAAGAAACTCATTCAATGATTGATGGTGACAACTAATTGTGAGCCCCAATGCATGTAGCCTTGTGGAAAAGAACCGTTCCTTTTAAAAAGTTCAAAATATGAAACTCTCCTATACACACATACATATACATATACATAGGTATATATATATATATATATATATATATACTCATTCAATGAGCAAATGACTTGATGGTGAAGACAACTAATTGTGAGCCCCAATTCATTTAGGCATGTGTAAAAAATATGTATAAAAATTAAAAAAAACATCCTTTCTCCTTTATGTGAAAGATCTCGGGAGACTCGGGAGTCAAGCTTTAGAGGACTTTGTGGAGACTCGGGAGTCAAGCTTTTGGTTCACTCAATCCAACATTTTTTTTCTTAGTGTTGGGGAGGACTTTGTGGGGACTCGGGAGTCAAGCTTTTCGTTAAGTCAATCCAAGCTTTTCGTTAAGTCAAGCTTTTTGTTAAGTTAATCCAACCGTTCAAAGAAAAAAAAGTCATTGAAAAAAAATCATTTTTTGTAAAAAGTTTGGCGTTAGAAGTGGGCTTAGTACCCATGGGACCCCCCTTATCCCACAAAGCAGGCTTTAGAGGACTTTGTGGAGACTCGGGAGTCAAGCTTTAGAGGACTTTGTGGAGACTCGGGAGTCAAGCTTTTGGTTCACTCAATCCAACATTTTCTTAGTGTTGGGGAGGACTTTGTGGTGGGGACTGGGGAGTCAAGCTTTTCGTTAAGTCAATCCAAGCTTTTCGTTAAGTCAATCCAACCGTTCAAAGAAAAAAAAAATCATTTTTTGTAAAAAGTTTGGCATTAGAAGTGGGCCCCCCTTATCCCACAAACCGTTCAAAGAAAAAAAAATCATTGATTTTGTGGCGACAGCTAAATTTTCGCTCCTCGCTCATCCTTTATGGATCTTGGCGACAGCTAAATTTTCGCTCCTCGCTCATCCTTTACTTGGAAATAAATGGCTAAAGTCGCAGCTTTTCAAAGCTGAGCAGCAATGGCCTCATTTCATCATCCCCAAGCGCCCTTCCTTTCATTTCTTGCCACTCTTCTTCTTCTTCTTCTGACTTTGCATCTCACCATAACTACTTGTTTGGCCCAGCCACAGTGGCCGCAGCAGCGAATAGCACTAGCTACAGGCTTTCACCTGTCCGTGGCTTCCATTTTCAGTAGTATTGTAGGCGTCCCAACCCCCAGCAACAATGGCTATTTTTTTCCATTCCTGGACTCGCAATCGTTTTTTAACGGCTCCAAAGGTTTTTCGTTAGGGATGTGCACCAATCAGAACGACGTCGATCACAACGTCTCTGATATCTACCTTTGTGTCTGTCTAGGGGCGCCTCCCACAGGCGATACGGTCGAATTTGCCTCTGTATCTATCAAGGGAAGAAACGACGCAGCAGGCACTGCGGTCAACATTGAACAGGGCACCGTTATGGCGCCGGTGTGGAGAGCCAATCCAGGGCACTCTCTTGCGTCCGTCCTCGCCGTAGGCAAGGCCAAGGCGCAGCTGGAGCTGCGAGATGCAGACGGCACCCTCGTGTGGAGCGTGGGCGCTGACAATATGGCCGCCATGGAGCTGCAGGATTCCGGCAATCTAGTAATCCTCGACTCGGCTAACCGCACCCTCTGGCAGAGCTTCCAACATCCCACCGACACCTTGGTGCTCTCGCAGAACTTGAATTTGGGCATGAGTCTCACCAGCAACAATTCCCTCTACTCTTTAGCCATGGAAACACGGGGCCTTGTCTTCTCTCTCCTAGGTCTTGCAGGGGCAGCTAACTCCTCATTCTGGTTAATCCCTTCGCCCAACAACACTTCTGACAAGCGTATCCAGCAGCTTTCCCGCCATATTACAAATTCTGCGCATGCAGTCCTTGATACTTTCGGCCTCTCATTCTCGTTGTTTGGAGATGAACATCATCTCTTAGTGGACTGTCGTTTGCCTTCGTCGGCGGATCTGATGCGCCTGGAGGACGATGGCCGACTTCGCTTCTATGCTGTCCAAGCTTCGGTTTCAGAGCCCATCGGCACACTTAATAGCACTAGTTGCTATTATAATCCAGATACATTAGATCCAGTACCAATGGCACATCGTCTGAGCCGGACTGTAATTGTGCTCCTAGCTTCCGCCTCTGCCATTTCAGTTGCCTGTGTAGCAGCTCTGGCTTTGTATGGCTGCAGGAGATTCATTAGAAGAGGTGCGGGCATCAAGTTCAACAGCAGTAGCCTTGGTGGGGATGAGACGCTCACTTTGCCCAGTACATTACCCACTAGGTTTTCTTTCAAAGAATTGCACAAGGCAACGCACGGGTTCAACAAATTGTTGGGCGCAGGTGGGATGGGTTCAGTGTATGCTGGTGCTCTTCCCGATGGCAAGCAAATAGCAGTGAAGAAGCTCGACATCATCCTCCGAGGCGACATGTCCAAGGGATTTTTGACAGAGGTGGCCACCATGGGTAGAACCAGCCACTTCAACATTGTGCAGCTTCTGGGCTTCTGTTGGGAGACATCCCATCAGATGCTGGTCTACGAGTACATAGATAGGGGCTCTCTTGATCGCTGGCTCTTCAAGGCTGAGCAATTTCTCGATTGGGCCAGCCGCTTCAAAGTGGCGCTAGGCATAGCCAAGGGCCTAGCCTACCTACATGAAGGTTGCTCACAGACCATCCTGCACCTCGACATCAAACCCCAGAACATCCTCCTAGATGAGGACTTCGAGCCCAAGCTGGCCGATTTTGGCTTGGCCAAGCTCATGGCTAGGGATGCATCTCACGTGGTGACTGTCCTAAGGGGAACTCCTGGCTACATAGCTCCAGAGATGTTTTGGTACGTGGCACCTGTTAGCAAGAAATGTGACATCTATAGCTTGGGCATGGTGTTGCTAGAGATGGTGGGCGGGCGGAAAAACATAGACTTGGCATTGCTGATGGCGGCAAATGTTGCTAGTAGTGAAGACCAACCTCAAGGGAGTATTCAACCAGTGGTGGAAGAAGACGAGGAACAATGGCATTTTGCGAGCTGGGCCGCCAAGAAGTGTGAGGAGGGGAGGAAGCTGGAGTTGGTGGACAAGCGGCTGCAGGGGGCCTTCTGCGCTAAAGAAGCTGGCAGGGTGATAGAGGTGGCATTGTGGTGCATCCAGGAGAAACCCAGCTTGAGGCCTTCAGCTGGAACAGTGATGCAATGGCTGGAGGGATCAAGCATCCCACTAGAGGACGCCCCCTTCTCCACCGTAGCCTACTCCCAGTCTCGTGTCAAATCCAGCATCTGCCAGTACCTACAGGGTTCCCACACGTCCTCGACAAGTCACAATAATTAACAAGCAGGTAGCCTCAGACTAGCTAAATTTCACCTCACTTATTTTTTTATATATATGTATATTTTAAAACAATTATATATAATACTATCATATTTGTGTATATATATGTATATGTATGTGTGTGTGTGTGTGTGTGTGTGTTTGGAAACATTTATATATAATACTGTAACTGCTTTTATAGAAACATCATACTCCTGCCTTACAGATTTTAAAGGGCACCCTTAACGTCTGTGTCTCATCTTCTGCTCTCATGGATGATTGGTCCCATCTCCACTGATACCCAGTTGCATGCCAAAGTGCAAGAGGGTAAAGATAGGAGCCCCTTTTGAAGATTCACCAACCAACTCATCTCCTTTAGCCCACACTTTGATATCAAGTCTTTCTCCATTGGGGCGCTCCACAATAACAAACAAAGGTGTGTTTTTCTTGTTTGGTCTTCTTATACTAGCTGAGAGTTTTAGGTCAAGCTTTACAAATCACCCCTTTGGAGCACACTTGCTCTTGACTAAATCCTGTTGAATTGGAGGTCCTCCAGGGCCTAAGTCTCATAGTAAGTCTTTGAAAAAATGAAAACATGGTAAAGTATGAGCATTTCCATTGCCCAATTGTAATCCTTGTGAAATTTACATCACATATATTGTTTTACATCACATCTCCTAATGCATGTGCCTCACATATTGTATATTTTTTTCCCATAGCAAGAAAGACTATGTGAATGATGCAATGGATATATCGGACTTTGTAACATAAAACTGGTAGTGAAGGCCTTGAGGTCAGCAAGGGTTTGGAATTCAGTTTTTTTTTGGGGGGTGTATATTTAGTATGGAATTCATGGCTCAGTATAGATGGCATGCTTAATTTTATCCAGGCATGAGCTCAAAAAATGATAAAAGATAAAACAACATGAAATGGTATGGAGTTCATTTGGGTAATGTGGCCACATTAGGTCATAAAAGTGCACCAATTTACACCATGCAAAAATAGTGAGTACATTAAACATTTGAATTAGTTTGCTTAGTGAAAACAAGATATGCCACACAATAAGGAGAGGGCTAGTTTGGCACCCTTTGACCAAGCTTACAACTAATTAGGTTTGGCCATTGGATAGGTCGACTCCCTACATTGAATGTACGATAGCATCCAAGGTTGGAAAATCATTTACTTTCTCATAGATATACTATTCTTTACTAAAATTCAATGACTTATTTGCCTCTCTTTTTTCCTTCAGTGAAAATCCATTCTACAAAAATTTTAAAAATATGCAAGACCTCTTTTTGCAATTTTCACCTTATATTTTTCATGATGTAAAAATGTTTTAAGTTGATCGTGTACAAAGTGTTAAAAAAAACAATCATGGTTTACAATGTGGGGGTTAATGAATTCATTTATATTCATGGTGTAGTGACATAAAGAAAAAGCAGTGGTGTTTTACAATGTGGAGTTCAATATATTCAATCACATAAAGAAATGACAATGATGGTTTAAAATGTGGAGTTTAATGTATTCCATGGAGAGTTGCTGTATAGTGTGTCAACAATGATGAGCTCTTGGAGTCATTTAAATTGTTTGCATTCACTACAATATGATGTGTTAAGTTAAGCTTTATGAAAAAGACAAGGTAGGTGACCCGCGCTTTGCTACGGCATGAAGTTTTTTGCTTACAAGTGTGCAATTACATGTGTGTATCCATCTATGCGTGTGTATGTGTGTGCAAGCATGTGTGAGTGAGCGACTATGCACGTGTGTGTGTGTGTGTGCATATGTGCATGTGTGTATGCATATTTGCATGTGTGCACATGTCTGTGTGCAAACGTGTATTCGTGCGTATGTGTATGCATACAGTGTATGTATATGTGTGTGCATGTGTCTATGTGTGACTCTCATATAGATGCATATATGCATGACTCACATAGATGCATGTATGCGTGTCTCTCTCACATGCATTCTCTCTAAAAAACATTCTCCTCGTCGACATTATTCATCAATCCTCGTAATCTTCATCACCTGAAAATATAAGCCCAATTAATAATTAAATTAATCTCACAAATATTAAACAGGCACAAACCATCACCAACTCATGAGTGACTACTAGGTGTAAGTACCCCAGGAATTACCCTGCCATACAAACCTAACTGAAATAATCATAGGCGGCCCCAAGCATACGTCATATACCGCACGTATTAATATTTATAGTGGTGTCACCCACGATATTAACCTAGCCGGCATGACGCAAGAGTAACCTAGGCGTCCCCGAATTACTCAAAAGGGGAAAATAATATTCTTAAAGAGGACTTAAAATATATTCTCATGACATCCCTCTTGCTTGAGTTTGCAATTGCCCTCAATTGCAGGTTTGCTGGGTTTGAAAAGAACGAAGGATCTCACAATAAGCTCGGGAAAATTTCTCGGGCATCCATTTTGCATCTTCTTGAGGATGGTTTTTAAATGTCAAAAGATATTTGATGTATTGGTTCCCAGTTCTTGTTGTTGTCGTCTCTTGATCAATAATAGCATCAGGAACTAAGACTTCTTCCTCTCCTTCAACAAGAGGTGGTTTCTCATAAATTGGGTGTGAAGGAAGTGTTCCTCGAAAGGGTTTCAAGAGATGAATATGGAAAGAGTTGTGGATATTCCAATTAGATGGCAACTCTAGTCTATAGGCCACATCGTTAATCTTTTCAATAATTTTAAATGGTCCATAGTATCTAGGTGCAAGTTTAACTGCAGGGAATTTTTCCACACTCTTCAATCGTCTCTTCTCAATTCTCAAAAGTACATAATCACCTTCTTGGAATGAAAAATCTTTACGCTTCCTATTTTCTTGAAATGTATACTTCTCTTGAGCTCTTGCAATACAATCACGCACTTCAGATAAAATGCGATCAAAGTCTCGAGTATATTGGTCAGCAGCTTTAATCTTATGGGAGAGTCTAGTAGCCGGAATAGGCAAAGCTCTACCATAGATAATCTCAAATGGTGCTCGACCAGTAGCAGAATGAGGAGTATTATTATAAGAAAATTGGAGTAGATGTATATACTTATCCCATGAACTAGGTTGCTGGAAAACATAGGCTCTAAGCATATCCAAGATAGTGCTATTCGTGACTTCGGTCTGTCCATTTGATTCAAGATGATGAAAAGCCGTAGAAAAATCTTAGTGCCTAAGTTTGAGAAAAGAGCAATCCAAAAGTGACTACAAAATTTGGAATCTCTATCAGAAACTATCACTTTGGGTAGACCATGATGAACAAAGATTTGCTTGACAAATATGGTCGCAGCTTGCTGCTGAGAAGTCAGTGTCTTTTTACATGGAATGAAATAGGCTTGCTTACTAAACCTGTCCACTATTGTCCAAATCATGTCATGATGTGACTGGAAGTAGTAGGAAAGCCTGTAATGAAGTCCATAGACACTTGTTCCCATGGTCGGTCTGGAATGGGTAAAGGCATAAGCAATCCCAAAGCTTTGCCTTTGTAGCTTTTAATTGCTTGACAAATGTTACACTTAGCTACAAATTTTGCTACATCATTTTTCAAATGAGGCCAAAAGAATTCTCGAGAAACTACTTGAAGTGTTGCGAAAACTCCTATATGTCCCATGAATGGTGGTTGGTGCATCTCTTCTAAGACAAGTTGTCTATAGGGTCGAGTAACACATAATCTTTTCTCAAAGAAAAGATAGCCATCATTATGAGAATAATTGCCTTGAGGTGTCCAATTGTTTTCACGCAATTTGATCCATATCTCAGAAAAATCTGGATCTACTTCATAAGTTTCTTTCATAAGTACAAATGGTTCACTTTCAATAGCAGAAATGTTGTTGATATGTAGTCTTCTACTTAAAGCATCGGCAACAACATTTTCCTTTCTAGGTTAGTATTGAATCATTGGAAACTTTGTATGAAAGATGCCCATTTGATGTGCCTATCTGAAATAAGGGGTTGCGAAAGCAAATGCCTAATGCTTTGTTGATCAGTCTTGATAAGAAATTCTGAACCCATTAGGTAATGCTTCCAAATCTTCAAGGCATGCACAACTGGTGCTAATTCCTTATCATATATACTATAATTTGTTTCAACTGGTTTTAGCTTTCGACTTTCATAGACAATAGGATGGTTGTCTTGCATAAGCACAGCACCAAAACCTTTGCCACTAGCATCAGTTACTACCACAAAGAATGGTCTTTGAAAGTCAGGTAGTGTAAGAACTTGTGCATGAGTTAATGCATCCTTGAGTACCAGAAAAGATTTATCTTGACTTTCGGTCCAATGGAAAAATGTAGTTTTCTTGAGAAGTTCCATCAAAGGATGTGCAATATAAGCGAAATTCTTGACAAACTTCCTATAGTAACTACATAGACCTAGAAAAGATCTAAGGTCATGAATGTCTCGAGGTGTAGGCCAAGAGGCTATACACTCAATCTTCTTAGAATCCACACAGATTCCTTCAGCTGTCACTATATGGCCTAAGTATTCAATCTCTTTCTGAAGAAAGAACTCTTTTCAAGATTGACATACAATTCATTTTCTCTCAAAAGATTAAACACTTGCTCCAAGTGTTGCTCATGCTCTTGACGATTCTCACTGAAAACAAGAATATCATCAAAGAACACCACAACAAAGCTTTGAAACTTTAGGAAAATGCGATTCATCATACGACTGAATGTAGCTGGAGCATTGGTCAAACCAAATGGCATAACCAAAAACTCATAATGGCCAGTCTGGGTTCTAAATGCAGTCTGGGTTCTAAATGCAGTCTTGAATATGTCAGACTTTAAGTCATGCGTACGTGATGAGATAACCAGACTTTAAGTCAATCTTGCTAAAGACCTTTGAACCTCTAAGCTTATCAAGTAAGTCATCTACCCTAGGGATAGGGTATCTGTTCTTGATAGTGATTTTGTTCAATGCTCGGTAGTCAACACACATTCGGAAAGTTCCATTCTTCTTCTTAACACAAGAAGGACTGGAGCTCCAAAGGGTGAACTACTAGGTCTAATAAGGCCTCTTTCTAACAAATCCTCGATTTGTTTTTGGATTTCTTTTTGCTCTAAATTGTTGACTCTATAAGGAGCTTTACAAGGTGGAGAGTTGCCTGGTAATAAGTCAATACTATGGTCTTCAGGCCTAGACTTAGGTAATCCTGGAGGTAAATCTTCCACAAAACAATCCCTGAATTTGGAGATATAAGGATCAAGTTTTGGACTTTTGGATGTGTTAAACTCAGGGCTAAGCTAGTTAACCCAAACCATATAAGTCTTCTCCCTTTTCCTAAGAGCTTGCTTTGCTTGAGTATGACTCAATAAAGGACTCGTCTCTCCTTTGACTAGACATTGGAGGAAAATATTTTCATTGTCCTTTCTTACACAAATGCTATGTGTATCATAGTCTATAATAGGGTTGTACATATGTCTCCAAGGCATACCCAAATATTACATCTACGCCTTGTAAAGGTGCAACTAAGAAATCCCTTTTTTTCTATTAAGGAATTGATGCTTAAAGTTAAACCTTTCACCTCTTGCATGCAATTATACTTGGTTCCAGTAAATGCAGCTTTAACTCTATAATGTGTAAGTGAAGGTTGGATGTTTAAAGCTCTAATTGCCTTTTCAGAAATAAAGTCATGAGTGCTACCATCGTCATGCAAAACAATAACTTCATGCTCATTAATTTTTCCTTTTATTTTGAGTAGCGAATGAGCTTGAGGCTTACCTTCTGCTTCTGAATAGTCGGGGTCAGAGTTACCCTCTTACTTGAGCGATTCATCTTCATTGTCGTCCCCTTCAAGCATATTGACTCGTGCCGCAAGTGTCGGATTCTTTGCACGTTCTGGGTAATTTAGTGCTATATGTCCTTCTTTATGACATCGAAAACATTTGATTGGAGGACCTTTGGGCTTGCCACTGTTGACTTTCTTTGAATTTGATTCACCTTTGACCATCTCCTTGCCTTTGTCAAACCCTGGCTTATGAAAATTTCTTGAAGCATGAAAAGGTTTAGAAAAAGGTTTAGAGTGGTTACTCTCAAATGACTTGGCCTTTCTAGGAAAACCATTTTTGCGTTCGGAATTTATTGCCAAAGATATAGCTATAGAAAGTGAATGAGGTCTAAACATATTCACATCGGCCCTAATTGTAGACTTAAGGCCCGAAATGAATTTCCTCTTTTGGTCCTCCTCATTGACTTTCTCCACAACCTATACTTGTAGTAATGTATTCCAAAACTTCTCCACATACTGAAACATGCTTTCTTTTTCAAGTTGATGCAATGTATCCCATTGATGCCTAGCTTTAGATTTAAATTGTGAAGGTAAGAAATGCTTTTTCACTAGCCTTTGAAACCTTTTCCATGAATCCGGTTTGTCACGTCCTTGCTTGATGACGCTCCACCATATAAAGCTGTGCTATCCACCATGTGATTAGCCGCACATTTGATCTTGTCCTTCTCAAAAAATTTCTCCCCCAAAAAGTAGTCATCCAATTGACTAAGCCATGCCAAAAGGACTCGAGCATCTTTCTTGCCATCATAATTCTGAAATGAAAAAGCTTTACGACTGATTTTAGAATCTTTCCGTGAATTTTGTGCTTGAAGTGTAGCATTGACAGCTCTTTGGATGATGTCGTCTTCGTCATCATAAGATGGCAAAGAGTCATGCTTACGCCTTCGACTCGTGAGCTGTCGCTCCAATTCAATTCGCATCTCTCTCTCTTCTACAATTTGTTGTTGTAGAGATTGGAGTTGCTCTTGAATTGAAGGTAAAATAGGAAAATTTGCCATAGTGCTTATGCAAACAATGTAAATAAGTAAAATTGATATTATTTGATGTATGTAAATAAAGCAAATGTTGGATCGAATTCCCTTCGTTTCGCACAAGTCCCGAGCAATTCTGAGTGATTTAGGAGATTTGGGCTAGTCGAAATGCTGAAGAAATAAATTTCTGCACCTTGAACACTGCTCAAACAATTCTGAAAACTTGGCCAAACCTCTGTAATAATTTTTGAGAATTTAAAAAAATTTTAGAAATTATTTTAAAAATTTCTGGCATTTATTTGGCCTTTTTAGGCCTCTTTGAGTCCTAAAAAATCAATTTTCTGCACCCAAAAATCTGAAAATTATAATTCTTTGGAATTTCTCTTGAAATAGGAAAATAGGTAGTGTGAAAGCTCCAAAAGTTGATGTGACATGCATTGGGCTTGGGAAAAGTAGAATTGGGTTAAGTTGAGGATTTGGCTTAATTGAGATTAAGTAATGCTTAATTGAGATTAAGTAATTAGTAGCTTAATTGATTTTTGTGCTCTTCTTCTCACGTTTTTTCGCCCGTGAGACTGCAAATCGGCACCTCAAATTTGCTTGATTTTACTTATTTTTCATGGCTTAAAACTCACACAGCATGCAGTCCGTTCATTATAGGTTGCTTTTACCTTAAACCTTTGCAAAAACTGAGCAAATCACATGAGGTTTTTGGCTATGGGGAATCCATCTATATGGTTGGATTTGAAATTCATGAAGCTTTGAGCAAAACCACTTTTTGATGAAGAAGAACGGTTTTGGAAAGAGGTAAGTGGGTTTGAGAAGTAGCGCTAGTTTGAGAATTTGAATTTTTGGTTAAAGACCACAAACCCTTCTTTTGCCCACCGGTTAAAAGCCTGTAACTTTCTTGAGAGTTGTGTTGATGAAGACCTTTCCCACCTTTCCACAAATCTCCTAGCCCAAGCTCTGATATCATTGAAAACGGAATCGTTCTCTAGGATAGCTTGTGGAACACTTGAGAAATTCAACACATAAATTCAACCATGAAAACACATGCTTTGCAGGTTTCAACAAAATCAAATAAATTGAACAAAAGCATAGCAAACATAATACTTAGCTCCAAGACAAACATGCTGGGTGCAATCTTCCCCCCCCTTGTGCCTGGCCTTCCCCCACACAAGAGTATTTTTATTAGCTTTCAACCAAAAATAGGCCATAGCCCCCAAAAATATACAAAGTGTGCTTTTAGAGAGCACGACACTCTTCCACAACAAAAATAGAGTGTCCCAAAAATTGGGGCTAGGGTAAAGTCTTTAGGCTTTAATAAATTCAACATTATAAATGTATTTTTCCCAATGTATCAAAATGGAAAAATCAACTACTAAGGTTACAAGCTACGCTTGTAAAAATAAATATGATGCGCATAAGAAACATTCTCCTCGACATTATTCATCAATCCTCGTAATCTTCATCACCTGAAAATATAAGCCCAACTGAAAACGGAATCGTTCTCTAGGATAGCTTGTGGAACACTTGAGAAATTCAACACATAAATTCAACCATGAAAACACATGCTTTGCAGGTTTCAATAAAATCAAATAAATTGAACAAAAGCATAGCAAACATAATACTTAGCTCCAAGACAAACATGCTGGGTGTAATCTTCCCCCCCCCTTGTGCCTGGCCTTCCCCCACACGAGTATTTTTATTAGCTTTCAACCAAAAATAGGCCATAGCCCCCAAAAATATACAAGGTGATTTTGTTGAAACCTGCAAAGCATGTGTTTTCATGGTTGAATTTATGTGTTGAATTTCTCAAGTGTTCCACAAGCTATCCTAGAGAACGATTCCGTTTTCACATAGATGCATGTATGCGTGTGTCTCTCTCACATGCATTCTCTCTATGTCTTTGTCACATGCATAGACATAACCCTCTCTTACACACGTGCACATGCACTCTCTTCTCACACTCTTCTCGTATACACTCTCTTGCACATACATATAAACTCTCTCTCTCTCTCTCTCTCTCTCTCACACACACACACACACACACACACACACACACACACACACACACACATACCACCCCTTCCACATTCATGTGTGGGACCTTGTGTACGTGTACGTATGTGTGTGTGAATGTGTATATATCTAATAGTATTATTATATATTTACTATATGTATATTGATCTCATATCATTATTATATTATATTATTATGTATTTACTTTTTTATTTTATAGATTGTATTTATTTATTATATAATCATATTTTACCTTCTGTAGTTCATATTTTATTTGTATTTTATTGAAATGTACTTTTATTCTCTCTCTCTCTCTCTCTCTCTCACACACACACACACACACACACGCACACACACGCACACACACACTTTCTCTCTCTTCTCACACACTCCCTCCCACATGAAAACTCTCTCTCTTACACGCTCGCACACCTACACACACACAAACAACCAAGCATACATGCAAACATGAATTATATAAAATTATAAATTTTATTACCTGTACATACATACATACATACATACATATGTATGTATGTATGTATACACACACACACACACACACACACACACACAATTTTAATAAATCAAATTTTAATTTAGATTAAATATTAAAGGTTGGGGATGCAGATTGAGGTGTGCTCACTCTCAAATAAATGCATCTTGCGTGTAATCTCTCTCTCTCTCTCTCTCTCACACACACACACACACACACACACACACACACACATGCACATGCACCCTCTCTCTCTCTCTCTCTCTCTCTCAAGTGTGTTGATGCCTTAAAGTCACTGGTTGGTAGGATGGCTTGGTGTGGTCAGGTTCCTTGCAAGCACACCAATGACATGGCTAGGGTGCCAATTGCTTGACTAGAAGTGCCGGGTGGTTGTTGGAGAAGCTAGGGGTGGCGTGGTGTGGTCGGTGGTGTTGTGCTGGTATTCCAATTGAGGTTGGTTAGCTCGGTGAGGCCGATGATGATGTTGTTTTGCAGGAGAATGGGAAAAGTGTTGAAGGTAGGCCGGTTCGTGTTGGTGAAGAAGTTGGACCCTTGGGATTATCACGGTGGGACCGAGAGTTATGTAGTTGGAGAAGGCGTATGGCTTGTGTGGCCAGCTATGAAGTTGGAAAGGCCACTTGCTAGGCATGAAGTGCCGAGTTCTTTCTATTGGTGAAGTGGTGGTGATGATGATAGAGAGGCAAAGGGTTATGTTGGTGAAGATGCCAAAATTTTGGAGTTGCAATGCTGATGAGAAAGTACAGTCTCCCTTCTCTGCAGCATTGAGAATCAATCTCTCTTGCCCTCAAGTTGTATCTCCTAGCCAAGGACCTAGCCCATCTATACGAAGGTTGCTGATAGACCATCCTCCACCTCACCATTAAACCCCAAAACATCCTCCTAGATGAGGACAACTTTGAGCCCAAGCTGGTAGATTTTGGCTTGGCCACACTCATGGCTAGGGATGCCTTTCACGTGGTGACTGCCCAAAGGGGAACTCCTGGCTACATAGCACCAGAGATGTTTTGGTGCATGGCACCTATGTGAAAGAAATGTGACATCTATAGCTTGGGCATGGTGTTACTACAGATGGTGGGCAAGAGGAAAAACATAGACTTGGCATTGCTAATGGTGGCAAATGTAGCTAGTAATAAAGAGCAACCAAAAGGGAGTATTCAACGAGTGGTGGCATTTTGTGAGCTGGGCCACGAAGAAGTGCGAAGAGGGGAGAAATCTCGAGCTAGTGGACAAGCAGCTCTGCAGGGGGCCTTCTGCGCTGAAGAAGCTGGCAGGGTGATAGAGATGGCATAGTGGTGCATCCAAGAGAAACCCAACTTGAGGCCTTCAGCTAGAACAATGGTACAATGGTGGCTGGAGGGATCAAGCATCCCACTAGAGAGAGGCCCCTTCTCCACCGTAGCCGACTCCCAGTCTTGTGTCAGATCCAGCATTTGCCAATATCTTCAGGGCTCCCACACATCCTGAAGAACAAATCCTGAAGAACAAGTCAGAACAAGTCAGAATAAGTAACAAGGAGGTAGTACCATACTAGCTAAATTTCCCACACATCCTGAAGAACAAGTCAGAACAAGTCAGAACAAGTAACAAGGAGGTAGTCCCATACTAGCTAAATTTCCCACACATCCTGAAGAACAAGTCAGAATAAGTAACAAGGAGGTAGTCCCATACTAGCTAAATTTTCCATCACATATTTATGCATATATATGTATATATTTTTTGAAATATTTAAATATATTACGATAATGTTTTTTACAGATATGTCATGCTACCGCCTTGCAGAATCATTTTTCTTTTACAACTTGCTATATATAACTACAAAACTATACCATGGGAACAAAAACCCTTGTTGTCATACGCACCATTCTAGCCTTCATAGTTTAACAATATACAAACCAACTTTCACGTCACATCTTCTTCTTGGGGGGATTTTGTTTTGTGAGTATTTTCTAGCTAGCACTTTTTGGGAATCGGGCGAGCAGATTCCAAAAAGATACCCTCCCCTCGTTCATCAAGAGAGAGAGAGAGGAGTGAAGAGAGTTAGAGAGTTTCATGACATAATTATTTGAGAGGGAGAGGACAATAGAGAGCCAGAGGGAGTGAAAACAAAAAAGCATGACAACATCACATCCTCTACATCGAGGTTATTGCTTCAAACTGAAAATAAAATCAAGTTCATTCACATATAACTACCAAATACAGAAATGTGAAAACCATGATCTTTACCATTATGGGCCTCGCTTGTCCTCCGAGGTGAAGGCACAAAGTAAGCAAACGGTAATCGTACCCTTTTGCACTTTCTCTAGCAAGACACACTTAGACGATTCATCAATAAAACCATGGGCTCACCATATCGCAAATTAAACCCACCACTTTGGCCTTCACTTGAGAAATAGCATCATCATTACCAAGAAGTGGAAAGGACTTATAACCCACACAAGAGACAATGTTATGGTAATTTATTTATTATTGGGTAAACCAATAAGTAAAAAGAATATCTTGGATAACCCAAGTGTGATTAATTTGGTTGTTGTGAGTGAATCCAACCAACTGTGACATGTGTTACACATGTAAGAAATGTGTGAATTTGATTGTGAGTAAATCCAATTAACTCTTTTTAATTAATTCTTAATGAGGGTGACCCTAGTTGGTTGTGAGTGAATCCAACCAATCATGACACGTGTGAAATGTGTGGTGTACTCTATGAATACGTGTGACTCGTATGACAACATTGTGAGTGAATCCAATGTAAGAGTTTGATTGTGAGTGAGTACCATCAACTCTAAGACATGCGTGACACGTGTAAAGGTTCTGTGAATTGGATCGTGAGTGAATCTGATCAACTCTAAGACACGTGTGATGCGTGTGAGGATATATGGGAATGAATCCACTTCAATACATAATGACATTGTGAGTGAATCCAATGTGGGAACAATTAATGTGTTCAATCACTCGTGTGTGCCGATAGTTACAACCGAGAAAAGTTGTCTTCTCAAACGGGACGACTAACGGGAGTGTGATTTTTTAGAATATTTTATCATGGGAGTGAATCCAAATAATTATGTGTGATGCATGGTTCATGTGTGAAGCATGGTAGTGAATGGTTTCCATTTGTTAGAATTATTTTTGTGAGTGATTCCAAAGTAATTGTGATCTAACATTGTGGACTATGTTAAGTATAGATCACAAGTTCAGGACAACCAAAGGTGAACATTGGACGAGATTATCTAGACAAGTACATATGTGCTTCACTATGACTTGTTTCGCCCAGCACAACGAAAACCACTAGCTACAAGCTTTAGCCTCTCCTTGGTTTCCATTTTCATTAACAATTATAGAGCATCAACCCCCAACAATGGCTATTTTTTCCCATTCACATTCTCGCTCGTTTTCTAATGGCTCGAAGGGTTTTTTTTTTGGATGTGTACCAATTGACGCGTCGGAGCGTCTTTGATTTCTAGCTTTGTGTTTGTCTAAGAAGGTCCACAAACGTTACTAGCTCAATGTTCTATGCATTTCTATATAGGAAAACAAAACATTTTGCTAGACAGTTTATTAGAAAAAAATGAACATATCTAGTAAAAGTCCAACTCTAGTAAAAGTGAAACATTTCCCAGTTCTTCATTCTAGAAAAATACTTACTATATAGAAAATAAACTAATAATAAATCACTATATGATAAACTATGTAATAAAAAGTTGCTATATAATAAAAGTCATGAAAACATTCACTATATATAGTAATTGATCTAGGTAACTTGCAAGAAGGGAGGGAGATTAAGAAAGATTAATGATGGATTAGACTCATTGACATGGAGTCCACACATGGATTAGACTCATCACATGGAGTCCACACATGGGTGTAGCTCACCAAGCACACTCATACATGAGGGAGTGTCACTTTGCACATGTGGGGTATATGGGATCCTAGGGGTATAAATAGGAGAGTACTATCATGTATTAGGACCTTTTGGGATCCTAGGGGTATAAATAGGAGAGTACTATCATGTATTAGGACGGTCATAAAGTGAGTAAAAAGATCAAAAGGTCCTAATACATGATAGTACTCTCCTATTTATACCCCTAGGGCCCTATATGCCCCACATGTGTAAATGGACCCTAACCCCATGTGCCTAGGTCCATCCCCATGTGCATGTGCACCACTAATACACTTTGTTACAAACCATCCCCTCCTACAATGATTTCGTCCTCGAAATCAAAGGGTGGTCGTGCACAAAACATTTACAAGTGACTATATGTACAAAAGCCAAGAAAAATCACATCCATGATTGAATGTAGCAAAAGACTTGTGCATGAATCATATGACCCCCTGGATCAAATGGAAAGGATAGAGGACTCCTGTCGATGATGAGGCTATATATGCAACCTCCTGAATTGAAAGGAAATCCAGGGCATGCAAAATCCAAGGCAATAGCTCCATGATAATCTGATGCAAGTGGAGTAGATAAGGAACCATTGTCGATGACAAATCTAGTCGAGTATCCTCCAGGATCAAAGAGATATGTATGGTATACACCTCGAACTGTTGAATCTGGAATGGTAGTAGCTCTTGGATTAAAAGGAAAGCTCGACTCAAAAGAGAAAGTAGTCCCAGGGTCAA
The DNA here is from genome assembly GCF_041138505.1 of Cibotium barometz. Classification (NCBI taxonomy): domain Eukaryota; kingdom Viridiplantae; phylum Streptophyta; class Polypodiopsida; order Cyatheales; family Cibotiaceae; genus Cibotium; species Cibotium barometz. The sequence continues at coordinate 28,230,578 of NC_141086.1, forward strand.
AAGGAAAACTCATGAGCTCATCCTCATGACTACACTGTGAATCTGGCATGAAAGGTATCCACCGAAGCCTCAAAACTCCTAGCCAGAATGTCAAGTGGACCTGGCACAAAAGAATCATCATGTCTACTAAGACTAGAATATGTCGTAGATGCACCTGAATGTCAAGCCACAAATCCACAAACTATGCTCCTCAAATGGTAAAGAATGCATCCAAAGAAAAATGTACTTACTCCAAAGAATACAAGATCGTGCTGACATCCAAAGGAGCCAAATGAACATAACTCAAGGTCAGCCTCAAGTAGAGTCAAATGTGAACTCATGCCTCCGTGTCATATGTAGCACCACCCAAGAAGTCAAAAGCATGATCCACCATATCGATATATGTATGAGTATGATCCGACCCATGCACAATATCACCATGTGTATGACACTCTATATGTATGTGACCCTCTAAAACAGAAGCTGGATCATCATAAAGATCGTCATTACTAAGCACTGACCAAGTGTCTACACAAGAGGTAAAAGTGATATCAGTCAACTCACTATCAATGGAATCTCCAAGGTCACTAAGGTCATCCTCAAACGTATAGACCAACTCCATCAATGGTGTCCCTATATGACCTAAATCCCATGATAGATCAATCTCCAATAGAACTGGATCTAAGAAAATACTATTAAAATTGTTGCAATGTGATGAGCTATGGTGGATCAAATGCTAGAATCAACATCATTAAACAAAGAGATTATACAAAGACGTGATTAGTGAGCAATTAGGCATGGATAATCAAAAACCAGCAAATTTTCATTAGGCCAATGCCTCAATTTATAGAGTTTACATCCAAGCATCTAATTCCACTGATAGCTTAATGGATAATCAAAAACCAGCAAATTTTCATTAGGCCAATGCCTGAATTTATAGAGTTTACATCCAAGCATCTAATTCCACTGATAGCTTAATGTAGGCATTGATAATCAAAAACCAGCAAATTTTCATTAGGCCAATGCCTCAATTTATAGAGTTTACATCCAAGTATCTAATTCCACTGATTTCTCCTTGATTCACTCCACCTCTTTTGCTTGATTCTCTCCACCTCTTCACTTTTCCCAGAATATCTCCACACCTCCTAAATCTCCTCATGCTACCCTTTATTCTCTCCCAGTAGATTCTTCTCACCTTCTCACAGGTTCTCTCACATTTATAGATTCTCTTTTACAGCCTCTAGCCAAGGGCTTGTTCCCGAACACACCCTATTCACTTGTATATTTCAACACCTCCCCTCAAGTGAATACTCCTAGCACACCTGGACTCTATACCAAGTTTCCCTCTTACTTGATAGTCCGCGACCACTGCCTCAAGTCCCTAAACTCATAGTCCTTGACACTCTCTCTCTCTCTATGTGTCCAAGTCTACTACAAGTGCCCGTGACCTTGACTAAAGTGCTCACACATACATCTACCACATGGCCTACATCATCGGTGGCTCAGAGGTGGTTTTACTTTGTTGGGGCAGGTTACATTGGGTTTTGGAGTTTCTCTCTCTCTCTCTCTCTCTCTCTGAGATTTTCACATGGCTCCTCACTCTTTGGAGCCTCACATCTTCTCTTGTCTTTAGTCTTCTTGTCATGGCAACTTCTTTTTATGCGTCCGTGTCTTCCTCTTCTTTTAGTCTTCTTGTTGTGGCAGCTTCTCTTTATGCGTCCATGTTTTCCTTTAATGCTTCCTTTAGCTTTTCTTCTTGGTATGGATCTTCCTCTTGGAAAGAGATGTTCTTCTTCTTTCATGGTTGGGGCCATGAGCTTGTCCATCAGTTCTTGCTCCATGATGTGAGCAACATGTTTAAATGTTTTGTTGACAGTTCTTTTGGGCTTTTAATGTTTATCTTGTGTCATTATGCAATGCAAACCCAAATCTATGTGGGAGGTCTTACCTCTTATCTTATTCCGGACAAGGACAGTGTCTGATCCCATTTTTACACTAATGTAATGTGCCCAATACATAATGCATATAGCATTCATTCTTATGCACATTCCCAAATGCAACTCTGGCTGTGAATAATCTTGAATTTGAGTGTGATTTGCAGGCATTAACCAAGGTTTAAATGCAAAAAGATGATTACCACAAATTTATCAGCATAATTTTACCAAAAATTACATTAAATCAAGGGTAACCAATTTGTATGGAATGGTTGGAGTATCAAACCATCTCTGAATTGCAATCTGAAGTTATAGGGATCTGTATTAGATAGGTTAATTTGAACCCTCAATTGCACCAAAATATAATGATTAACACTAATTAATTTGAACCTATCTGTATTAGATAGGTTAATTTGAACCCTCAATTGCACCAAAATATAATGATTAATACTAATTAATCACTGATTAGCAAATTAATCCTCTGTTTTGTGTGCAAAAAACAGAGTATGCAAGGAGCCCAGATCTGAGGCCTTAGAGTTCAAATGAGCTCAAATCCTTTCAAGGCCATCAATAGCAATTAGTCTAGTAGAGGATTAAGCCAAGAAACACAAGATTTGACCAAACATTGTGAATACTTAATCTCTGTTTTACCAAAGTCACCTGTGCAGATTTGATGAAGAGCTTGGATCTCACTGTAGGCTTGATCAAATCAAATTCTGATTGCATGCTTGAAAACCCCTGGGGCTAAGAGGAATTAGATTGCGACTGGACAAGACAAGATCTAAATTTTCCTCAGAAAAAACGATGCCTGCAAATCAACGAAAATCGTGAGCTGTGGTCGTTCGACGGTTTGCTGTGCTGATACCATGTTAAAATTACAACAATGTGATGAGCTATGGTGGATTAAATGCTAGAATCAACATCATTAACAAAGAGATTAGATGATAATTAAGATGTGATTAGTGACTAATAGCTTAATGTAGGCATGGATAATAAAAAACCAGCAAATTTTCATTAGGACAATGCCTCAATTTATAGAGTTTACATCCAAGCATCTAATTCCATTGATTTCTCCTTGATTCACTCCACCTCTTTTGCTTGATTCTCTCAACCTCTTCACTTTTCTCAGAATATCTCCACCTCTTCACTTTTCTCAGAATATCTCCACACCTCCTAAATCTCCTCATGCTACCCTTTATTCTCTCCCAGTAGATTCTTTTCGCCTTCTCACAGGTTCTCTCACATTTACAGATTCTCTTTTACAGCCTCTAGCCAAGGGCTTGTTCCCGCACACACCCTATTCACTTGTATATTTCAACAAATACCTAGATCAATTGTAAAACTCTCAAAGTCAATGTCATAGGATATGCTAAAAATATGATCGATATGCATACTCCTACGATGTCTCACTTCTATGAACTCATCACTACTCTCATGCACTATCCTTGATTGCTCAATTACCACAACTCGATCCACTCGAATGCTGCCAGGAATGCTATGAAAACCTGGAGTAGTGGTCACATCCGAAATCTCTCCACATGTAACAAATCTAGAGGAGTATCCCAACACATCTAATACTAGAACCTCGGATCTATGCTCCTCATGGTCTATGATGTGCTCAACGACAAGTGAAGTGTCAATCTCATGTGTGACTAAAGATGTATGATTAGCCGAATGATCATGTGACTAGTCAAATGCCCATCAAGATCATGGAATGTATCACTATGGTCATCTAATGTATCCCTATGATCACTAGAAATAGAGATAGGTAGCTCTATGATGCTCGTAATGCTCGATATGCTCGCTGCCATCTCTCCCATCCAGGGATTTCTTTCACGTGATCACGTTAACCGCGAAGTGGTAATAACACTAGTTAATAACACTCTCACACACTTGTTAATATCATAGATATTCACACAACCGGGAGAAACTTGCTATCCCGGTTTTCCCGGCGGGCTACTAGCTTGGCCCGGCGGGCCACTATTTAGCCCGGCGGGCTGCTTATCTAGCCCGGCGGGCCTTTTTTTTGCGCCAAAAATTTTGCCGTTTTGGAGAGACCTATATAAAGGGTTTCCCCTCACTTCCAAATGTACTTTACCAATGTACTTGGGTGGCTCACCTCAGGCTAAAAGACACAAGAGGTGAGTATAAATATTCTGGATTTTTGTTTGAAGCTTGTTAATAATATTTTGTATTTTATAAGATTTTGATTGTAAATGGTTTATCGTATTTGTTACGTGGACTAGCAATGTCTCCTCTTGGGTGGTCTACTCGAGTGCCAATTGGTCTGGGTAGGAGCTTCCCTAGAGGAGGGTATAGGTGGTGAGATGTTCGGGACATCATCTCTATCTAGGGATGGATTGCCTCAAATGCATCTCACCAAACGTTTGGTTTCTTTAGGTCGACTAGCAATACCTCCTCTTGGGTGGTCTACTCGAGTGCCATTTGGTCTGGGTAGAAGCTTCTCTAGAGGAGGATATAGGTGGTGAGATGTTCGGGACATCATCTCTATTTAGGGATGGATTGTCTCAAATGCATCTCACCAAACGTTTGATTTCTTTAGGTCGACTAGCAATTACCTCCTCTTGGGTGGTCTACTCGAGTGCCATTTGGTCTGGGTAGGAGCTTCTCTAGAGGAGGATATAGGTGGTGAGATGTTCGGGACATCATCTCTATTTAGGGATGGATTGCCTCAAATGCATCTCACCAAACGTTCGGTTGCATTGGCAAGAAGTGGGTTTTAGACTTTATAATTGCATATTTTGGTTTTACTCAGGCTGTTTTGGATCTCAAATCTTGCATGATTGTTGTTTAGGTGTTACAATGGTTGCTTCTAATTGCGGCACATCAACCCAACGAAGCAACAGACCATTAGAAACTAGTGGAGTTTCCTTGCAACGAGATATGACAGCACAAACTTTGAATGTTACGTCTCAAAGTGGCAAGAGGAGGAGCGGAGGAAAATCACCGGGACCTGAATGGCAATTTGCTTCCAATCTTTCTAGATTTGTCGAATGGAAGTGTAATTTTTGTGGCTTGGTAAAATCTGGGGGTGCTCCCAGAATAAGGGAGCATTTGCTTGGCACTAACACAAAAAATCCCGGAGGTAAATGCAAGGGTGCAGGAGCTGATGATGCTGCAAAGCGCCTTAGAGCTTTGATAAGTAAACAAGTATCACAAAACAAGAGGCCCAATCTCTGTGCAAGAAATCACCAATCGCCGAATTTGGCAGCATCAAGTGGAGGGATCTCCAACCAAGGAGTGACTCCAACACATACTACTTGCCAAAATGACACCCAAGGTCCAGATGTCTCAATACCGATGGATGCATCTCCTGAGTTTCAGGTGGGTATGTTTCGTACCAGACAAACTAATCTAGTTGACAGCTTTCGTGCCACTGCTTTAGAGGATGCTCAACTTGCATTAGCGAAAGCGATCTTCTTTACTGGTTCTTCATTGTCTATGGTCACGAAAGATTCATGGAAGATGGCTTGGAAGAAGATTGGAGAATATGGACCTGGGTTTTGTCCACCAACTTATCACCACATGCGAAATCAATTACTTGACAAGTGCTATGACAACACACGGGAAAGCGTTCAAAGACTCATAATTGACACCACAAATCAGTCTGGATGCACAATTGTCAGTGATGGTTGGTCGAATGCCCAAAGACGTCCATTGATAAATGTAATGTTGGTATGTCCTCGTGGGGAATGCTTTATCAAAGCTGTTGATAGCTCCGGGGAAGTTAAATCTGGTCAATTTATCGCCGATATCATTGGCGATGCTATCGACCAAGTTGGGTCTGAAAATGTACTTCAAGTGATTATGGATAATGCAGCTAATTGTCGAGCAGCAGGTCATATGTTGGAATCTCGATTTTCCAATATCTATACATTTGGTTGTAACACTCATAGCCTTAACTTGGTGTTACAAGATTGGTACAAAAATGCTGATACAGAGTGGTTCAAGGAGATTATCGATAGTGCAAGTAAGATTGTCAAATTTGTGCTCAAACGGCAACGTGTTTTAGATATGTATCGTCAACGCATGGAAACTATGCTAAAGTTGCCTTGTGAAACCAGATTTTGCACTAATTTTTATATGCTTCAATCTCTCCTAAGAAATAGGAATGCAGTGATGGAAACCTTTGTGTGTGCTGGCTTCTCTGAGTGGGAGGTTGACCAGTCCGAAAAGGTTAAAGAAAAGGTGAGGTACATGCGATCTTTGATATCGGATCGTAGTTTATGGGAGGAAGCAGCAGATTGTTATCATGTTATGATGCCAGTTATGCTTGCTTTGCGCCAGTTGGATTCTAGATTGCCAAATATCGGGAAGGTTTGGATGGCGTGGTGGTCCATTCAAGAAAGCCTCGCAAACCCAGAGGAGCCCACTAAAACTGTTGTCAAGCATTGGAGTCCTCCATTCACCAGAGCAAGGAGAAATATCTTGGCCAAGTATGTAAGCGCTCGGTGGGTAGGAGCACATAGTCCATTGCACAGTGTTGCATAGTGTCTTGACCCAAAATACTGGCATATGGACGTGAATGCCCTAGATGAGGAGGTAATCGATGATTTCTATGATGTTGTGGAGCGATTTTATGAAGGTCCAGATGAGCAAGCAACAGCGGTAATTGAGCTAACCAAGTATAAATTGAAAGAAGGTAGATTTGCCTTGGAGTTTGTGCAAAAGCTTGCTAAGGAACAGCCTGCTTGGAAATGGTGGATGTTGAATGGGGGAAGTGTTCCAACTTTGCGACGCTTAGCTGTGAGAGTGCTTGCGCAATGTGCTTCAAGTTCTAGTTCTGAACGTAATTGGAGCAGTTACAAGTATGTGCATTCTATTAGCAGAAATCGTTTATTGAGTGATAGAGCTGAGAAGTTGGTGTATATGTATTGTAATGATAAATTGGTGAAGTCAATTGAGTGAGATTATTACAACAAAGAGATGCCTAAGTGGACATATGACATTACTCAGGATGAGTATGATGCAGAAGAGAATGGAGATGTAGAGCCTAATGTCCCACATACGAGCGATAACTTGTGCTTTATTGAAGAGATAGAAGAAAACTTGCAACCCGATTTTGGTGTTAGTAAAGCCACCCGCAGACGCTCGTCACGTTTGATGTAATCATGTTAGTTGACACACTCCAATGTAATCTGTCTTGCAACAACTGGATATCAAACATGTTGGTGAACATTTTAGAGAGAATGGTTTTTAGTCTTGTCATGTTAAACTTAGAATACGAAATCATGTTAGTTTTGACACACTCCAATGTAATCCGTCTTGCAACAACTGGATATCAAACATGTTGGTGATCAATTTAGAGAGTATGGTTTTTAGTCATGTCAAATTAAACTTAGAATACGAAATCATGTTAGTTTTGACACACTCCAATGTAATCTGTCTTGCAACAACTGGATATCAAACATGTTGGTGAACATTTTAGAGAGAATGGTTTTTAGTCATGTCATGTTAAACTTAGAATACGAAATCATGTTAGTTTTGACACACTCCAATGTAATCCGTCTTGCAACAACTGGATATCAAACATGTTGGTGATCAATTTAGAGAGAATGGTTTTTAGTCATGTCATGTTAAACTTAGAATACGAAATCATGTTAGTTTTGACACACTCCAATGTAATCCGTCTTGCAACAACTGGATATCAAACATGTTGGTGATCAATTTAGAGAGTATGGTTTTTAGTCATGTCATGTTAAACTTAGAATACGAAATCATGTTAGTTTTGAGACACTCCAAAGTAATCCGTCTTGCAACAACTGGATATCAAACATGTTAGTGTCAATTTAGAGAGTATGGTTTTTAGTCATGTCATGTTAAACTTAGAATACGAAATCATGTTAGTTTTGACACACTCCAAAGTAATCTGTGTGCATGTGTTTGTGTGTGTGCGAGAGAGAGAGAGAGAGAGAGAGAGAGAGAGAGAGAGAGAGAGAGAGAGAGAGATAGAGAGAGAGCATTGGAAATCTTTTGAACAAAGTTGCCGAATCTTGTTAAATTCCAGGGTTGCATTTAAGAGAGAGATAAGTTTAAATGCGGCTCTAACTCGTCCATGTGTCGTGCATTGGTCAACCGATCATAGTCGGCACCCAATTTAAAACATATATACAAATTTTTGTGAAATTCTTTGCCGCACAAAGCACACGTAGTACTGTTGACCATGTGTTGCAAAAGACAGGTCAAGTGGTACATGTGCCCACATGGGACAGTGTAGTGGCCAGACCATGAGTGAAAGAAACTATAACAAATAGGGCATGGTCCGCCACTTTCGTGCCCATGTAGAGGTGGTTGCTCCAAACTATTCGGGTGTTCAAATGCCGTCATAGGAGAGTTTGCATGGCCTTGCTCCTCCATTTGCGTTATGCATCTCTTCAAGAGCTTGTTCTCTCTTAGTATATCTCTAGCGCTTGAACTTTCAGGTGCTTGCCCGCGCTCTGGTGCTGCTTCCGTCTGTTGAGGGCCTTGGGTGCCTCTAATTTGGTTGATTTGAGTTTGAAGCTCATCAACCGTGTGATGAACTTCCATTGAGGCTCCAAGAATGGCCAGTTGCAACTCATCTCGAGGCATAGTGATTGACTCACTCCGAATGTCTTCCACATGTAGATGAGGAGGTCGAGAGCTAAAGTCTACAATTGAATTCTGCACAAATTGTGCATATAGCATTTTAGCAAACCAGAGGGGACAGTCACCGTGATGCATGGGTTGGGCCATGACATCCACAAAAATGCGCTCCGCATGCTCGATAATTAAAGGAACACTACATTGTGTCAGCTTCAAGCGCCCTTTTTTTATGGCATCATTGGAGACGTCAGGCCAGATGCTCTTGACCATCTCTTTGGACACATTCTTGTTTACTTGGGCATACTGTAATCCATGGGCCGGTGCCCATTTGGAGGTGCGTCCGGCAATACGTGCCGCATCATTCACAGTGCCACTGCTCGAGATTTGCTTTAAGCGTTCAAATGCCTTCTTTGCGGCTTCATTATTATCAGCCATCTGAGAAAAAGTATGTACACTTTAAGTTTATAGAATCAATGTTAATTTAGGAATAGCTTTAAAGTTATTTTCAGATGTTAGGTATAAGTTTATAAAATCAATGTTTATTTACTGCAAACTTGTTATTTTCAAATACTCATAGAGAGAGAGAGAGAGAGAGAGAGAGAGAGAGAGAGAGAGAGAGAGAGAGAGAGAGAGAGAGAGAGAGAGAATTGGGATCAAAATAATATTTAACAATTGGGACCAAAATAGTGTCAGTCGATTAAAGGCAGGTCATGGAATAGATAGCCAACCAAAACATATCATTTACAAGAGGCTTTATAATAAGTGTGGTGTCATCTCAGATAGTGGACGTAAGCATGCAGCAGGTGACACTTCCAAATTCTTCAATTGCTCCTCAAAATCTGCCATGGTCTTTCTATCTTCCTTTGATGGCGTCATATAGGTAGCCGTCCATTCCTTAATCAAATTTGTGTGGATGGCAGTTTTACCCACCCACGGCACTTTGGTCATTTCTACAAACTCAGCACAAAATAATGTAAACTTTTCAATCACCCAAGCCAAGCAGAAGACATCTGATGCCTTGCTCCATGGACAAGGGGACCTTACATCTGCGAGCTCAGGGGCTCTCCAGGGGCGTTGATCGTGCTCTGCTTTGTTGGCGATATTTGTGGGTTTGAACTTAATCCCATCCCTCAATGCAAGACCCCAGTCAATGATGCCTACCCGTGGCACCCCTTCTTTGGTGAAATCTATCATTATATTCCAGGGGTGGCAATCATTGTGGATGATCCCTTCAGCATGTGCAAAGGCCATGGTATTCACAAGGGCACAGATAAGCTCGGGAGCATGAAAAATCAAAGACTTGTATCGCTCCATTTCATGAGGAGCCACTTGTTTTTTCTTGTATCTGTTGCCTTTGCCTGCACAGCAAGCATGGAACTGAGGGTCCCCTTAGGAGGCGGAACACACTCCATTATATCTCCAAGACTTCCCCCATTAAAGAGGGGGAAGAGCAGTATCCATGGCTCCTTCCTTGTGTGCCCAATGGCGCGCACTATGCCCCTGTGGGTTAGGTCGATTGAAGCCTCCTGAGCAAAAGACTTCAATTGAGCCCTTCGGCTACCAAGGAATTGCTTTGCACAATAAGAAATGCCTTCTGGAAACCAGGAGACACCTTGAATATGGCATTTATGTACAACGCCGTACGATCCAGAGCCCATCTTCTTTTCTGTGATGATGGCCTCTGCAGGCAACCCAATTGTCATGCTGCAGTTAGTATTATGCATTGTGCGCTGCAAGTGGGTGCCTTTAGAGACCTCACGTGCACCAGATGATAAATCTTCTTGTTCATCAGCAGGCCGGTCCAGCTCTTTGCGAGCTCTCTTGCTCAGGATAGCTTGGGTGTCTATGGCCTTTGCACGCTTGGACCTCTCTTTCTCTACCTTCCATTTTGTGTGGAAGTGCTCCAGCTTGGATTCATTTGTTTCCGCTGGTCTGTCGTCACCTAGGTCAACAGCGCATCTAGGCATGTTGCCCACAATGCTAGTAACAAAATGCTTGATGGCTGCTCCATCAGCACCCTCATGGATATTTTTCACTGCGCGGACAACCTCACCTAATATTTGCTCAAATCGATTCCTATCAGACACAATACCCTCGATGTGATTAGGTGACAAGCAACTAATGAGGGTAACGAGTTTGATACGAATTGATTTCTTGATTTCAGAAGTAAGTGCAAGCGTCGCCATCAATCTGCACAATATAATTGACAAATAGTTGCAACATTTATAACCACAAAAAATGCTATTTGTAAGCTAACTAAGAGATTTCTACATCCAACACACTTATGACTCATGTCATGCAAACTAAATAATCACAGTCATCGTCAAAAACAAACACAAAACACAAGTTTACGACTTAACTTGACGTCAGCAGACCTAGTCAGTATACCGACCATCTGCAGATATCGCATTAAGATGAAAACTATGGCACAAGTTAAATGCTTTGACACATCGTCAGCAGACCTAGTCAGTATACCGACCATCTGCAGATGACTATCAAACCAAATAACAAAAACAAACTTCACCACATAGCTTGGTGTCAGCAGACCTAGTCAGTAAACCGACCATCTGCAGATACCGTACTAAGTAGCAAAGCATCACACATGTCAAATGCTACGAGCGCACATCAGCAGACCTAGCCAGTAAACCGGCCATCTGTAGCGGGCTCTCAAAGCATTTAACAAAAACAAAGCCGCATTGTAACTTGGTAACTGCAAACCTAGTCAGTAAACCGACCATTTGCAGATACCGTGCCACAACGAAAACTTCTACATAAGTTAAATATTAAGAGTGCACATCAGCAGACCTAGCCAATCGCTCGGCCATCTGCAGCGGGCCTCTTAACATTTAACGACACATGCACATGCATCACAAACAACGTTAAACTTAAGCGTATGCAAAAAATTAAATGACACCAACACTTTCAACTTAAAAATTACCTCAAATTGATCACACTAGCACCACTGACACCAAGTACAAGGAAGATTCTGTGAACAGTGACCCCCTGGACCACCCTTTTATACCACAATATAGCCCGCCGGGCCGGGAGTCGGGCCCGGCGGGCTTTTGCGCGCCCGGCGGGCCCGGCGGTCCAGACTTGTAGCCCGACGGGCCAATTGTGGGTTACCAGGTCATCCCACCCTCTAGGATTTGAGAACTGTGAATTTTGTGAACATTGAGATTTGTGAACAATAGCTGTGATCACAAGAAAAAAGGCTGTGATCACGTGAATATGAAATCCCTGCTCCCATCAAGAGCATGCCCGCATAATTTGACTCACACATTACTTTCACTATCACTATCACATACATCATCATCATGTACATATGTGTTAGTGGCATCATGTGCACGTGTATCACTATCATCATGTGTATATATGTGATACATCAATATCATCATGTGTATGTATGTGATACATCAATATCATCATGTGGGCACGATACATCGTCATAAGTATGTGGATGTGATACATCAATGTCATCACATGTATGTGTATGACCATGACCATGTGTACAAGTATCAACATCAATATCATCATCAACATGTATGATGATGATGATCATCATCACCATTCACCTCGTCATTCACTGAATGCATGTTACCCATCCTCAGGTATATAATCATCTCTTATCCACATAGATCCTCAACAAAATCACCATGTGTAGAATGTCTAGACCATCTAGCACAAGCATCCTCCTCATCAAATAAATGTCTACAGTGGTTAGGTAATAACATCTGAAGCTCAAACGTCCATATGTGACATGAATATGATGTATCATCATAACATGATGTCGGTGAAGAAAGATCCAGTGGTCGAAGCTGCGATGTGCTGAATGTATGTATGAACTCGACAAATGATATGTATCTCCTCATCACCTGAAGTGGCAAATCAAGATAACAGCTATGAAGCCAATATGAGCAGATATCGCACGATCAGGATCTGGGATGGAGACAGTGATGTCGACGACGACGAAGATGGTGGGTAGCATGGCGATCATAGGCGAGGTAGAAGTAGTAATGGAAACTCATGTTGTCCTGCCAAAGCTCGAAAGTGTGAAAATACCACTAAATGTGCTCAAGACGACCAACCGTGCATGAACAAGGGCTAAGATGCATATGTGAATGCCCAAAATACACCAAATGACCCAAAGTGTGCACGTGAACGTCCAAAATACAACAAAATGGCCCAAAGTGTGCACATGAACGCCCAAAATACAATAAAATGGCCCAAAGTGTGCACGTGAACGCCAAAAATATAACAAAATGGCCCAAAGTGTGCACGCGAATGCCCAAAAATACACCAAATCGATCATACGGCACACTAACCACCTCCACGAGGCTCAAGATATGTGAACAACCCCAAATAAAAGTATCAACGTGTGTAACACACCTCACACGTGTGAACAATCACCCAATATGCCCACACTACACACGAACTATCCCCACAAACTCAAGGCATGATGATGAACTCCATCACCGCATGTGAACACCTCTAACTCAATGGTATACTAACATGCATGTGGGAACTACCACTAGCACAAACAAGGTGTGGGAAGGGTCAAAATGTAGAATGGCCAAAGAATCCAAAGGTTGGGAGTGTGGAAGGGTTGGAGTGTAAATGGCCAAGGGATCTAATGGGAAATGTCTGGGCAAGATAGGCTAATGTGAAAAAGGAATGAAGGGTTAAGATGTAAAGTATATGGAGGGTGGAGATGTAAAGTATATGGAGGGTGGAGATGTAAAGTATATGAAGGGTTAAGATGTAAAGTATATTGAGAATAGGGTTTAATCAAAAGGTAACTACACATTCTTCTTTCTCCCTCACAACACTCACAAGTGCTTGTTGAAAGCTGCAATTTTCTGAAGAAGGCTGAGAGCTGCAAAGCTCTATGATGCTAGTGTAATTACCCTCTTCTCTTTTTTTTTAAAAAAAAATGCCTTTTCTTTTGTGTGTTTGTGACTGCTTTGTGATGAAACAGAGAGAAAAAAAATTGAATTTGTTGAAAAAAAAAAAAACACTTGCCAGTGTCTAACTCGTTGCTCTTCCTCCCCAGTGTTTACTGAGCTGCCCTCCACTGGTTGGCTACTAAGCTGTGTCCCTGGCGGCTGCTGAGCTGCGCAGAGCCCCGTTAGAGTCACCGACGTGCTGCTGAGCTACGCCAAAACAGAACATCGTTTTAGTGCGACTGCGATCTATTTTTTTCTACGATCTGCCTTGTAGTAGGCTGTGCAGCTGCAATCTACTTTGTGGGCTACGTTGCAGTTGCGATCCGCTGTCATGCGATCTACTTTGTAGTTGCGATCTGATGTCAGCTAGTTGCGATCTGAGCTAGTTGTGATCTGCTATCATACGATCTATTGTAGCTATTTGCAATAAACCTTGTTCAAATGTTGTTGCAACAGGTGAAGCAAATGTGATGTTGTTGCATCATTTTACTGTGCTCATGCCGTGAAATAGCTGCTCATGCTGATGATTGCTGAGTGAGCTGAGAAGTGTGGGCTGAGCCTAAAGCAATGAAACCCAAAGGATAACTAGCAAGCTGCATTGAACTGCATCAATTTTGATGATGTATTCCAGTGCTGAAGCTCCTTAAGCACAATGGATCTAGTAGACTCATTGTTGTAAGTTGCACTGTATGAAATGTAAACTAAGCTTGTGTCAATATCCTGCAATACAGCACTGCAGTTCCTTCCCACAGCCAATTAGCACTCAGAAAAAAAAATAGAGATATCTGGCCCCTATCAAGACCAATCTGCCACTGTACATTATTAGAACCCAGTAGGATGATACTTGTCGTACGCCGTGACTCCATTGTACATCCTCAGTCCAAGATAAGTCAGGCACGAGCTATGTACGTCATTCCTCAGCCTTAGCGGGTCAGTCAGTCAGTCAAGTCCCTTAACCCACTTGGATAGAATCATTCATGCATGTACAGTCAGTAGAAGCCTTAGGGTTTGCATCAGAAAGCACTCTACATTTTGCATAACATGCATTCATATGCCTGTGCATCATTTAGAACATCACAGAAGCCTTAGGAAATTCACTAGGATTTATCTGGTATTTTTTCAATATTTTATAGTATTTTATTAGCATTTATAAACAAAGTTTATTAAATTTATGACCAGCCAACTTAACCAACTCCTAACTAGTATAAATAGGCTTGCATAGTGCTTAGAAGTCCATTCAATCTCTTCAGAATCCAGGCACCTCTCATCCTCAGCCCTAGTAGCATCCACACCTGCAACCATAGTCTCATCCAGCCTTGGAGCTTCTGCGTTTGCTTCTCGAGCCTTGAGAACCTGTGTTTTTGCTTCCATCAGCCCTACCAGTCCAACGTAGTAGTTCAGTAGACCATTCAGCAGCTCAGCAGTCCCTACAGACCGCGCAGCCATATAGTACCTCCACAGGCCCAAAACAGCAAGCACCTCTGCATTTTCTGCATAGATCACAGCTGGCCTGTGTTCAGTTCAATGCAGCCCTGCGTTTACAGTTCTACAGCAGACCAGCCTTGTGTTTTCAGTTCTACAACAGTGCTACAGTAGTATATCACCTTCTATGCATCATCCACACATGCTCCAGCCATTTGGTGAAGGTAACACATCATTCATAAGCATTTGCAGCATATTTTCATAGCTTAGAACAGTCCACTACAGTCCCTTCTCAACCTCAGGTGTGCAATCCTTCCTCATGCCCTTGGGAAGAGTGCATAGGCTCAAGATCAATTCATTCTAGTGTTTCTACAACCGTGTACAGTTCAGCCAGGCTTCCAATCCTCCGAGATCTTGCGTTTGGCTTATCTACATTCCACAGTCATTCTCTCTAAAGTAATAAAGCAAATATTATCTTGGTAACGGGATAGGGGGCCCTTCAGTGGGTAATTTGGGACCCAATCTAGTGTACAGTTCTCATCTCTCTCTCTCTCTCTCTCTCTCTCTCTCTCTCATATCTCTTTAAAGTTTGAAGTATTAAAGTGGATTGCTAAACTCGCAAAACTCATGATACAGAAGACGATGTGAGCATTTGTGTGACAGGATCCTCCAATACGAAGACTTCCACTGCATATTACAATAAGACATAGACTTACTTTCACAAGAGAAAATTAAATAATGAAGCATAGTGTGATAATTATCCAAAAACTTAGTATATAAAATTGCTCAAGTGAAACACAAGAGAAATCTATGAGGCACAAAGACCTACTTTTATGAGGGCAAATTAAAGGGTGGAGTGTAGTTAGATGTCTATCTATAAAAAAAACAAATATAGTTATATATTTATTCCTAAATAATAAGTATACAATTTTTGCTTGAGCGAAACACAAGAGGAAATCAGAAGGCACAAAGATATACTCTCACGAGAGTTATGTTTATGTATGTATGTATATACATATATATATATGTATGTATATATATATATACATACATATATATATATGTATGTATGTATGTAGATACATATATATATATGTATGTATGTAGATACATATATATATGTATGTATACATATATACATATATATATGTACATATACATATATATATACATATACATATACATACATATATACATATACATACATGTATATGTGTGTGTGTGTGTGTATATATATATATATATATATATATATATATACACACACACACACATACATGTATGTATATGTATATATGTATGTATATGTATATGTATATATATATATATATATGTATATGTACATATATATATATATATATATATATATATATATATATATATATATACATATACATGTATGTATATGTATATATGTATGTATATGTATATGTATATATATATGTATATGTACATACATATATATATATGTATACATACATATATATATACATATACATACATGTATATATATACATATATACATATGTATATATATATGTACATATACATATGTATATATACATATACATATATATATATGTATATGTATGTGTGTGTGTATTTATATGTGTGTATATGTGTGGGTGTGAATTTTTATGCATGTGTATGTGTTTATATTTATAAATATATATATATATATATATATATATATATATACCTATCAACCCTTTGTCCTTGTTTATTCAAAAAGAGCAAGGTATACTTAAAATAAAATTTAAAATAGCTTTTATTTTGAACATAAACTATTTGAATTTACAAATTGTGATTCTACAACACATATATAGTCTCAATTGTGATTCTTCTCAATCCATGGAGAGAGCACCATACTCTACGGTTGAGGGAGCTAAGATTTAGAGTTTAGGATTTCGAATATAGGGTTTGGGGATTTTGAACATAATGTTTAGGGTCTAGTATGTAGGGTTTAAGATTTAAGGTTCATGGTTTAGAATCTAGGGTATAGGGTTTATGTTTTGGTGTCTGTGTGGTTAAGGTGTGTGGTTAAGGTATAAGGTTTAGAATCTAGGGTCTAGGGTTTAGTTTGGTGTTTGGGGTCTAAAGTATAAGGGTTTGGGGTTCAATGTTTAGGATTTAGGGTTTGGGGTCTAGGATATAGAGTTTGGGGTTACGAGTCTAGGACTTAGGGTTTAGGGTTTAGGGTTTGGGGTCTAGGGTTTAGGGTCTAGGATTTAGGGTATACGGTTTTGGGTAGGGTTCAGGGTTTGGGGTTTGGGATCTAGGGTCTAGGGTTTAGGGTTTGGAGTATAGCATTTTGAGTTTAAGATTTTGGTTTTTAGGAATTAAGGTTTAGGGTTTGATGTTTAGAGTCTAGAGTCTAGGGTATGGTGTTTACGATTTTGATTATAGGATTTAAGTTTTAAGGTTTGGGGTCTAAGGTTTAAGGTTTATGATTTATACTTAGGGTTTAGGGTTTATAATTTTGAGTTTTAGAATTTAGGATTTAGGGTCTAGAGTTATTATTATGCTTTATTTGGTGTGAAATATAGTTAGGAGAGGGTGAAAAAATAGAGAGATCATATGTTTGTTATCTTATGTGTGTATGTACGTGAATGTGTAGAAGCAAGAAGCAAGCAGAAGGACGATTGAATCAAAGTTGGTGCTTTCGAGTATAATTCTCTCTTCAACTTGAGATTAGTTCTTTTGATGCTATCATTGTCTCTCTCAATTTTTGTGTTAAATAGAGAGAGAGAGAGAGAGAGAGAGAGAGAGAGAGAGAGAGAGAGAGAGAGAGAGAGAGAGAGAGAGAGAGTGAGAGAGAGAGAGAGAGAGAGAGGATTGTGTACATCAAGATACTTTTTATATCTCTTTCTATATTATTTTGTTGTTGATTATCTGATTGCAAATATTAGTGTAATATTGATATGTTAGAAACCTTTCATTTTTTGGACTTCTACCTTTGAGATTGTTTATAATAGAATATACAAATTGTAGTAGTCTTGGAGAATATACGAATTGTAGTAGTCTTGGAGAATATATTTTTAATTGGTACATGTTCTTAAAAAAGCAAAAAAACCTCTCATAGACAATTATATGTATCATTGTGTTCTTCTTTTTTGTTGTGGTCTACATGTAGGTTACTAGGGTTAGGTATATGTTGGCATAGATACATAGAGATAATTGTAGAGCCTTAAGATATTTATTTTGGATTTCAGCAAATAGAGCTTCAAAATGATAACAACCGCTCCAAAGATGTAGTGGCTGTGGATGATTCTTCCAATGAAGAAGTAGCTTTGTCTATGCCGCTTGATCTTATGAATGTTTGAGCTGCAAAACACCTTGCTCAGTCAAGGTCTCCATCTAGACAAACAAGCTCTAAACGTCTACAAACTATTGCGGATACATGCGACTGCACTGAGAAAAATTTGTTTGCTTGCACACGGAGTGCTTGGATGCCCTTTGGGATGATATTCATGGAAGTGGCAGCCAAAGGGGAGATACGTTAAGAGATGAGTTAACTCATCATCTCCATCGTGTCCATGACAGTAGTGGTTGCATGGAGGCAAACCAACTAGACATGCTTTCTTTCATGGAGAACATGCATGTTGAAATTGGGGAATGTCTACGTGGATGTAATGGACAATGTAAAGAACACGTAGATTCTCTAAAAGATCAAGTGTGTACATTAGGCGTTGAGGTATTGAGTGTAAAGATATCTGTTAATGCAATTATAAAAAAGATGTGTCGTGTTTTAGAAGCTAGGATAGTTGCTTAGAGATTTTGTGAGAGGGATGATGTTTTTTTTATCAAGGGCTAGATTGTGTTCCAATTTAGAGATTTGGCTCTTCATTTTGGCGATGTATATGAAATTTCTATTTTGTCAAATTCAATACTTCTCTCTTGTATTTTGTCTCTAGCTCTTATTTTCCATCTCTCAATATGTTTTAACTCTGCTTTCTTTATCTCTCTCTTTCTTTCTCTCTCTCTCTCTCTCTCTCTCTCTCTCTCCATCTTTCTCTCTCTCTCTTTCTCTCTCTCTCTCTCTCTCTCTCTCTCTATATATATATATATATATATATATATATATATATATATATATATATATATGTCATTATCTCTCTCTTTGTCTATCTCAAGTATTATGTTTGTTTGAAGTTAAGAAAAATAGTATTTGTTATTTTGTGTTTGGAAGGAGATTGAAGATGGCTAGGAGCTGTACATGAGTTTGAACCAAGTTCATCGGCTTTGAATTTTGGATGCAACACGCATGCTCGCTGTAAACAGTCATGATTTTACGGATTAATGTAACATAGCTGGAATTGAAACATTTGGAAGGATTGAAAATGAGGAGCATAGTGAAGCCCATGGCAGAATCCACTTGGATTCAAGAAAGAGAACAACTCTCAATGCTACGGTTCTTCAAGAATCTATCAACAATGAACATCACAATGCTCAAACACATAGAGATTTCGTGCGAGACCCTTTCTCCTTTGATTTAAATGAGCTACCTATGGATAATTATTTTCATTTTATAACTTTTGTCGTTGGTGATGTGAAAGATATTAAATTTGAATGTCACTCTATAAGGCAGGTGTTTTCTTTACGTTGGAATGTCAAGCACCCAACAACTATGGTGGTATATTCTAGAGATTGTACTCTTCACTCATTATTAGGAGGTCTTTCTTACAAGTGCCATTTTTGTGGTGCAATAATTTGGAAATGTGAGGCATCAAGAAAGCTTGGAGAATATGTGGGCAAACATTGTTGTGGAAGTGGAAGTGGAAGGTCTCTTTACTACCATTGGAAAATCCACCTCCTGCATTGGTGGAGTTGTTATGTGGTAATGATAATGCAAGTAAGGAATACAAAAAGAATATACGCTCTTATAATAATGCCTTGACATTTGTTTCAATGGGTTCTCACTTGGATAGTCAGTTCACTAGGGGAGGAGGAGTATTCAATTTTCGAATCCATGGTACCACCTATCATCGTGTTGGTTCTGTCATGCCTGATGAAACCCAAGATGCGGCTCCTTGATTTGCTCAGCTTCATGTGTATGATACAGAGCATGAATTAGAGAATAGACTTCATGGGATGCCCTCTTTAAATCATAACATTGTTGAAAGGTTACAACAAGAAATGATGTATGTACATAATCCATATGCCCATGCACTTCGTTCAATGAGAGAAATGTTACTGTCAAGTTCACATGCAGATTTGAGAATGGTCATCTCACTGAAGCTCGATCAACCTCATGGCAATACTTTGAGTTGTTCCATATAACCCTTTTCTCTCTCTGCTGTACAAAGCCCATATTAACATAGAAGTATGCTCTACCATTACAGTTGTAAAATATTTGTATAAGTATGTATACAAAGGACATGATAGAGCTACTATAGAGTTGCAAGACAAAAATGGAGTTATTGATGAGGTTAGTCAATATTTGGATGCACGGTACGTTTCTGCTTCAAAGGCATGCTGGCGCATATATTAATATGATTTGCATGATGAAAAGCCCGATATACAAAGGTTACATGTTCGTCTCCCAATGCATAATAATGTGCTTTTCAATGACTAGGATGACTTGCGTGAAGTGATTAGTTGTGACATAAACCAAAGAACCACGAAACTTAGAGGCTGATGAGATCAATGAACTAGCCTTGAGTTCGTTGCCTAGTCTTGAAAGAGAATGCCTCAGTGCAAATTCGCATGCCAAAGAATGTAAATGTAAATGGTAGCTTCCAAATGTTAGAGACTACATTTATACATATCTTTATACAATGAAGTAAGCATTTGAATGGAGAATGCTTCCAAAGATGTGCAAGTGCAGTCTTTGTTTGCTTTTGGAATGCTTTTATATACAGTGCTATTATATTATTCGTTTCTTGGCTCAAGCTACTGAGCACACACACACACACACACACATAGCTATATATATATATATATGTGTGTGTGTGTGTGTGTGTGTGTGTGTGTGTGTGTATATATATATATATACATACATACATACATAGAGAGAGAGAGAGAGAGAGAGAGAGAGAGAGAGAGAGAGAGAGAGAGAGAGAGTTATATTTGATATCAGGGGTATATTGCTTAGGATGGATGTGGCAAGGAGATCATTTTTGTTCGTTTATAGTGATGGACAAGATATTTGAGGTAAATGTTCTAGACGTTTGCTATAATATAGGTATTATTGTTCTCCAAGATCTATTTAATATTCATGGTTGAATTGTAGATCCTCCATTTTGGGAAGGACAAGCAACAACATCTCTAATTATCGAACTATTAGAGAGCACTAGTGTTTTATGGTATATATAGAAACTTCCTTTTTATGTAGCTTTTGTGTTTTGTTTGATTAATTTATATATTTATTGAAACATTCTTTTTGCAATAGGGAATATCTTTACTGTTTAGAACCCAGATTATTGTTGGGTTTGTATGGTCGAGATAGTTACGATGAGAGCTTAGGACTCATAGCAATTTACAATCTAAGATTGCGGAAGGTTGCAGATCAACTTCATGTACGTGTAATGTTTATGGATTATGAAAAGCTTGACAAGTTAGATTTTCGATGCATTGGCACTGGACAATACATAATTTTTTGATTTGTTGTTTATAAACCTTTTCAAATGCCGTTTGCCTCAAATATTGTTCCACCAAATGAGTTCTATAAGCTTTTATCCTTATCTTGCTTTTTTCCAACGAGAAATACACTTCAATGCTAATGTTTTTTCTGGCATACATTTTGCCAGATGGAGGCGCGAGGTATAGGCTACCAAAAAGAGATAATCTAGTTGTCCCCAAAGATTATTTTAAAGTCATGTTCAAGTGTGTTAAGATTGTCATCATTTTATGGATTTGTAATGCTAGATGTATATTTATATGCCAAGTTTGGTGCTTTAGAAGCTTCTATATGGATATATATGGCAATCATGATGTGTTTATATAGAAGGTTGGCAAGTTGAGGATGATGTATACATATATGTATGAGTGTGAACAATATCTATGGATATTATGGGTGTGTGCGCCTACACAGATACATATTTACATGTGTGTATGTGACATGCACACATACGTTCATAGACACACACACACACACATATCTTCCAATCGTAGCATGTATGGTTTCAATGGATTACATGTACACGTACACATACGTACATACATACATACATCATTATGCATGTTTGTGTGTAACTCGATGTGCCTAGCTTCTAAAAGGAAAGGAAGGGTGATTTTACACATATTTCTTTTGCCTGTAACTACATGGAAAATGCTTCCTTGAAAATGTAAAATGCTTCCTGTCCCTTGGAGATGGGTTGCAACACTAGTGAGCTCAAAAAAAAGATAAAACAACATGAAATGGTATGGAGTTCATTTGGGTAATGTGGCCACATTAGGTCATAAAAGTGCACCAATTTACACCATGCAAAAATAGTGAGTACATTAAACATTTGAATTAGGTTGCTTAGTGAAACCAAGATTTGCCACAATAAGGAGAGGGCTACTTTGGCACCCTTCAACTAGGCCTGCAACTAATTAGCTTTGGCCATTGGATAGGTCAACTCCCTACATTGAATGTACGATAGCATCCAAGGTTGGAAAATCATTTACTTTCTCATGGACATACTATTCTTTACCAAAATTCAACGACTTATTTACTATTCTCATAGATCATGTACAAAGTGAGTGAATCTAACCAACTGTGACATGTGTTACGCATGTACAAAGTGAGTGAATCTAACCAACTGTGACATGTGTTACGCATGTAAGAAATGTGTGAGTTTGATTGTGAGTGAATCCAATCAACTCTTTTAAATTAATTCTTAATGAGACGATGACCCTAGTTGGTTGTGAGTGAATCCAACCAGTCATGACACGTGTGAAACGTGTGGTGTACTCTGTGAATACATGTGACACGTATGAAAACATTGTGAGTAAATCCAATGTAAGAGTTTGATTGTGAGTGAGTACGACCAACTCTAAGACACGTGTGATGCATGTAAAAGTTCTGTGAATTTGATCGTGAGTAAATCCGATCAACTCTAAGACACGTGTGATGTGTGTGAATCCACTTAAATACATAATGACATTGTGAGTGAATCCAATGTGGGAATGATTAATGTGTTCGATCACTCATGTGTGCTGATAGTTACAACTGAGGACGGTTGTCTTCTCAAACGGAAGGACTATCATGGGAGTGAGATTTTTCAGAATATTTTATCATGGGAGTGAATCCAAATAATTATGTTCACTTGCTAATTGAATATGCAACTGAGGTCAGTTGTTGCAACCCAAACAAGAGACAATGTTATGGTAATTAATTTATTATTGGGTGAACCAATAAGTAAAAAGAATTTATTGGGTGTCCCAAGTGTGATTAATTTGGTTGTGAGTGAATCTAACCAATGATGACATGTGTCTCAAGTGTGATTAATTTGGTTGTGAGTGAATCTAACCAATGATGACATGTGTTATGCATGTAAGAAATGTGAGTTTGATTGTGAGTGAATCCAATCAACTCTTTTGAATTAATTCTTAATGAGGGTGACCCTACATTAGGAACTCAATGGAGTCTTCTTGGGCCCTTTTATTTGGCAGTTTAAGGAAGTCAAACCTTTTCTCTTAAGAAGAAACGTTTTCTAATTTGAAGCTTCAAAACGGCTACTTTATTCGAATTTGAATTTGGGGGGGAAAATGGAATTTAAAATCTAGCGGATAAAACCATATCATGTAACATATCTATGGAAAGCTCTTGATGCGTAGATCACGGATCTGTAATCTCCGCTCAGATCGGAGCTTGTATGTAGAAGTTATGGAGGTCCGAAAATTGTAAAATTGTCCCCCCCCCCTTTTTGGGGGAAAAAGTGCACCCTTTGACCACTCTTACACCTCTCTTACAAACCAATGGTTTTTGCTTACATGGCGGGCTCCTATTTGTCAAAAAGTTAAACGTTTCCATAACCTCATGGCAAATTAAAGGGCCCAAGAAGACTCCATTGAGTTCCTAATGGTGGTTGTGAGTGAATCCAACCAGTCGTGACATGTGTGAGACGTGTGGTGTACTCTGTGAATACGTGTGATGCGTATGGAAACATTGTGAGTGAATCCAATGTAGGAGTTTGATTGTGAGTGAGTATGATCAACTCTAAGACATGTGTGACCCGTGTAAAGGTTCTGTGAATTTGATTGTGAGTGAATCTGATCAACTCTAAGACACGTGTGATGCATATGAGAATATGTGGGAGTGAATCCACTAAAATACTTAATGACATTGTGAGTGAATCCAATGTGAGAACGATTAATGTGTTTGATCACTTGTGTGTGCTGATAGTTACAATGGAGGACGGTTGTCTTCTCAAATGGGAGGACTATCACGGGAGTGAGATTTTTCAGAATATTTTATCATGGGAGTGAATCCAAATAATTATGTGTGATGCATGGTTCACGTGTGAAGCATGGTAGTGAATGATTTCCATTTGTTAGAATTATTTTTATGAGTGATTCCAAAGTGATAGTGATCTAACATTGTGGACTATGTTGAGTATAGAGATCATGAGTTCGGGGGAGACAGCCAAGATGGACATTGGACGAGATTATCTAACCAAGCACATGTGTGCTAAATATTTAATTTTGTATGGTTTGGCACAAAGATGTACTCTCATGAGAGTTATGTATATGTATGTATGTATATATGTATATAGGTATATGCATATGTATGTATATATGTATATGTATGTATGCAGTAGGGTAGTTGGAGGGTCATGTGCCTTTTGGGTTCTCATGGCTTGATCCCCTCATCTAGTTCACATGCATAGGAGTTATAACCACTATCTATCTTTTTATTCGATATGTACAACCAATGAATGGAATGAATGAATCTCTCTCTGTCTCTCAATCTGCTAATGCCAGTTTTGCCTTAAACATTTGGCAATCACGATCTTAGAGTTCTAAACTCTCTTACCCATATGCTGATCTCTATGAAAATTGGTCAAGGTTCCAATCTTCTATCACATTTGATGGCGTTATTCTTTAGTATGATGTGCATCATCGTTCTTAATGGAAAATGTACTAGATGCATAGTGTGTTGGCTGCTTGATGAAAGCCAACACACAAGGTGGGCCACCATGTGTGCCAACCATCAGTAGGGTTGACCACAAGGGTCTTGTGACGACGGACACATCTAACAAGATCAGTTACGTTGCCAAGAGCTAATCAAAGCGGACCAACAATGATAGAAATACAACCAATAGACACTTGTCGTGATGGAGAGGGAGGTGGAATCCAAATGGGTGTTAGCAACCCTGTCGATCAGCAAAAATCTATCTAGGACCAAGCAAAGTCAATATTCAAGAACCCATCTTCTTGGAGACGGGTAGTCGCAATCGTACTGAAACTCCATCTGCGCCCAGGCAAAGTCTGCGCTCGAGAATCCCTCTTCTTGGAGAAAGGTAGTCACAACCGAACCAATGGTCAAAGGTTCCGCTATCCAATTGTCCGTTCTCGGGTGCCTCTGCCAAGTGGAATCCTCTTATCTAATATTCTCTTATCCAAGGACTTAATATTTCAATAGCACAATATCAAGCAATCAGGCTGGTAGATGATCCGGCCATGGACATAGAAACATCTGAAGGCAATTGCAATCTAGTGGTGGTGGTTCTTCTGGCATCCGAAAACTGATCTCGATACATATGGAAAAGTCTTCTAGGTGATGTCGAACACCAGGCAACGAATTGAGCGCAGTCTAACATTCAAAGTCCGAGCGTGGGTCTAAGTTCTGAGATCCGAGTCAGAGACCTCCATAGTTTTGAGTCAGAGATCAAGCCACATAGCTAGGTCCAAGTTGGCAGAGTCGTCAAGGCTCCTGAAGTCTGAGCTGAGCAAAGCCTATTCCTTGTTTGAGAGTTGGGAATTTGCATTCTGTGTTGAGAGTCAGGAGTCCATGCTAATTCCGAGATCCAAGTCCAACTCTATGCGTTTATGTCGGGACTCGGAACATTTAGGTACATTTTTTACTCCTATGACACGGGAGGGCTTTCGTCCAATGTTGCATGATGGGTCAGATATAGTGCCAACACTGTGGCAGTATGAAGCACCAGTGATTGTGTGATCTTCTAGCATTGTGGCCTACCCATCCATGAGAAAAAAGATTGTGTATCATGTATGCAATCAGTGTGAAGACCAAGGGAATCATTCTCGGATGTGTCCACCACGACGATTCTAGGCAAACTTTGATGATGTCCAAAGAAGGTTACAATAGTGGGGAAAGCTAGGGATGTTGACTGGCTATAGAAGTGCAAGTAAGAGCTGAAGTATTTTGTCAAGCATGTCAAGCAGGTAGAGAACTAGAATCGCGGGATGTCATGTGCACCTTGCACTTCGGATACACAGGGCATGATCATCAGTGCAGCAGCATCTGTACAGAAGTAGAAACCTTTTTAGGATTATTTGTCATACATCCTGACCCCATTGTGAGCCCTCAATCCAGGGACAACCAGGCACGAGTTACGTAGGTCAGTCTCTGAGCTTAGTGGTCAATCAGTTATGTCAATCCTCTTAAACCACTTGGAGAAAGCATCATTCAGGAGCATGTATGTGTCAACCTTAGCATTATATGCATGTATGTGTCAACCTTAGCATTATATGCATGTCAACCTTAGCATTATATGCATGTAAAGCACTGTAAGTGCATTCACATAGAAGGGGGGCCAGCCCCAAAGGCAGCCCATACTTGGGCTAAGCCTTGCAAAGGCTTCCAAGAGCTTTGCCAAGCATTTGGCCAATAGCCGACACGTGTGCTACAGCCCGACTAGGATCTTCTGGGGTAGCTGTGAGACAGGGTTTTGCTTCAGCCAACCAGCATCTTTGAGGTCACGGGACATGTTTGCATCAGTTGACATCCTCTTCAGCAAGTCGGCTGATGAGGTAAAAAACCCCTCTCCTCAGCCCACGTAAACTCAATTCAAATATTCAGTAAAGAACATTCAGGTATTCAGCGCTAGCAGTCCTTCTCATCTCTAGGCAACAAGGAAGATACTCTTACATCTTAGCCAGCATACGTGCAGTTCTTCAGTCATCTCGACTTGCATTAATGACCAAGGAGAGTCTTCAGCAGAGCCTCGCATAGCTAGATACTCTGTCGATGTCTGGGCCTCCTCGTCCTTGCGTTGGGCATTCATATCATTTGTACTCAGCATTGTACAACATTTCTCCAAAGAATAATATAAGCAAATACTCCTACTTGTAGGGGGGCCCTTCAGTGGGATATTGGGACCCAATACTGTGTCCTCTTCTACATTCTCTTCTCTCTCCCTACTCTTTAAAGTTAATGCTATAGATTCTCACCACATAAAGGTATAAAGAAGGCCTTGTTGTGTGTTATCATGATCAACCTCAGTGCATGTAACATGGGCGTTTATTGCAGGACATTTGGTGGGCAGCATTTGCAGTGTGATAGCTCTTATCCGATATGTGAAGCATGATGTAGGAGAATAAATGAACCTGGAGGGCATCAGTAGATGTAGGAGAATTACCATGATGCAGCTTCAACTGCTTTGGCCCCTTTCTCGCACAACACGAAACACCGGGGCTCAGACATCCTGGATAGGGTCCTTGGAGAGAGGCCACACAAATGTAAGATCCCAATTTGGACCTTTGAACTCAAGGATCCGACCTTCCCACTCCTACTATCACACTCACAACTCAGATCTGACACGGGTGGTGTAGGGAGTCCAGAGATCACCCCCATAACACTCAGATCCAGAGGCAGAATGAGAAGCATCTGATCTTGTCACCATGACAATTTGTGATGAAGCCGCTCTGGAGCCCACCATATCTAATCCTGCCTAGCGATGTGTTAGACATGTATGGCAGTGGACCTCCACTAATACGTAACATTTACTGTGTTAAACTTGCCTATATATATATGGCTCACATGACACCAAATCTCTTTCTCTCTCTCCCAAATGATGTTATTAGTCTCCACAAGATCACCAAATCTACACTAAAGAAAGAATGGATTGAATTACTTAGAAATCACCTTAGATGCAGCAAGGTATATGTATTTAATAGAATAGATTTTTGAGAGCTACAGTCATAGAGACTTTTCGCTCTTTTTTTTATAGCTTTTGCAGATAGCATGATGGAATGAGCCGACTTGGATGTAGTAGAGATGATGAGGTGGCACATCTGAGATGGCCTAGCTAAGTGACCAACACGTGGGGATATGCGTATAAGCAAAGAGATTGAGACTATAGGAGATCTCCAAAGTTGGGCATATGTACCTGTATTTCTAGGTGGCTAATCTGGGGCACTATGATTGTGTATGCAAGGATTGGGGACCATCTTTGATCATGTCAAATATACATGGGTTTAGCATGTGGGGATGTAGTTGACCATCTTGTCCTTGGGGATGACCATAATACGTGGTAAGGTGGCATATTGTAGCAGCCTGGCATGAATGCAAGGTGGCTTTGACCTATGTTGTAAGATAGTTGATAGCCAAGACATCAGCCAGGTATAGCCCCATTAGCATACTCAACTAAGGGATCCAAATCACATCACTTGGCCTGAGGTGTCATACATCATAGTATTTTTAATGATATAATGTATTGTATTGTAATATATAATATAGATTATGGGAAACCTATAGTTAATTGCAAGAAACAATGGAGGTGATGATAACCTTGCAAATTGTGGCTAAGGCGATGATGACTAGCTGAGGAGGCAACGATGGTCATTCTTCCAGGACTGTGGCTGAGGCGATGATGGCTAATTGAGGAGCCAATGATGGTCATTTAAGATGATGTGGCTAAGGCAATGAAAACCCTTGCAGATGGAGGCCCATGAGTCAAGCATCTTCATCTAGCACTAGAAGGCGGTGGCTGAGGTAATGAGTGCCCTTACATACAATGTGGTTATCGACGGCAGTAGCTACATAAGTGGTACAATGTGGTTAAGGGAGACAATTCCGACACACTCTGATCATAAACCCATTAAACTATAAACAAAATGAAATTAAGGAGCTTCTAAAATGAAAAAAAGAAAGAAAGAAGAGAAAGCATTGCTTACTTGCCCCAATGATGCTTACTTCTTGAAGCTGTTGAAGTGCCTCTAGATATGTGCATGGGAGAAGATCTACTCTTATACTCAATGCTTGGCCAACCTACTCAAATCCAAGAATGCCTCTTTTTGATTGAAAATTGCAAGCAAGGAGAAATGCACATAATGTTCATGCTTGGCCCTTATTAGCTAAAAAAATTAATTGGTTTTACCTTGATTGTGGTCAGGCTGAACCTTGCAATCAAATCCACAAGCAGAGAAGCCCTTAAACTCTCACTCATTCTCCTTAGCTTTGCCTAAAGAGAGGTCCATCAGAATGTTGAGCAGACTATAAAGGAGACCCATCTTGGTAAGGTATGAATTTGATTGTCTGGTTGGAAAGATTACCTTCTAGAGCTGAGGTGTTGGACTGGACAAATTCTACAAAATGGTATGAACAAGGTCATGAGATGTCTCCTTCTTCCTCTGCCTTCACACTAGCCAAATACTCCACATAACAAAGCTTAGGTCTTCATCCTCACCTCTAGTTGCCCAAATCTTGTAGAGCCTTCTCATCCACCCACTGAAAAAGACCTTGCAAGGCATCACCACTCTTTTGTGATGCAATTGGATCACCCTTGAGTAGCTGCAACATCTTCCACGTCCGTCGTTTGAAAGCCCCATTTTCCCTCATCACTGGGATGATTTCAGGCGGCATCATTTTCCCTCCAAAACTCAGAGGTTATTTTATTTTATTTTATTTTTCTTTGTCTCTATCTCTAACTAGTATTGGACCCGCGCGGCAGGCAGAGTTCCATAAAAAATACGCTCAGTTTCTCCAATTTAGGTCATGTTTTAAGTAAACACAATACATTATTTCAAGTGACTTCATATATACATATCTCAAAATAACATCCATGTCTTGTAGATTTATAGCGAAAACAAAAATATCATAGTAATGTAGCATACAAAGATGCAAAAAGGACCAATATTACATATTCTCAAAATGCACCACAAAATACGTATTCTCAGTCTGTAATGTCAGAATCAACAAATTGAATTCTTCTCTTGTGAGAAGGATCATTCATTTGTCTCCTCACAATACGCTCTCTATTGTAAAGCGGTGATCCATCCCGTACATGCTCTACTATCGATGAATGCAAAGGACCTGCACAAACGAAACAACGATAAATACAATCTCAAAAGGACCTACACATAGCGACACCGATAAATAAAATCTCAAAAAAATCTTATAATAGAAAAACATAATCAAAATTACCTCGTACAATAGAACATACATGAGGAGCTCTAGTATAAAACCCATAACGAATACCAATGGCCATGATGGATGTAAGAAACAACCAGTCTCATCGGGTATTGAATACCCCTCAAATGATGGATGTAAGAAACAACCAGTCATCGGGTACTGAATACCCCTCAAATGATGCAAAGCATTTGTCCATCTCTCTCCAAAACAAATAGACACCCCACTCCTCTCATCAGGAACACCGATCCTGTACATCTCGATGCCTTCGTCTAAATGTATCAATGTCATGCAATATCCTAAAATCAAAGCATAACAAATAGGTTATACAATTATTTATATATAGGTTCAAAAAATATTTATACAATGCCTAACAATTACATTTATACTTACCCATCCCTATAAGCATCAATCATAATCCCTGCTACGTGAGTAATAAGAGTTGACCATAGCGATGGCTCTGTACAGATAGACATCAGTATAGAATGTCATGTTCCATACTTTGTAATCAAGAAAAGTTATGCAAATATAGAGAATAACTCACCTACTATCCTCGACAAGGCATGTCCAATGTAAAGGTAATCTTAGACATGTCTGTCAACAACAAAAATAGGTACTTTTACCATGGAGAAATATGTATAAAAAAAGAAATCACAACAAAATTAATCAAATTGCAGAACTTAAATAAGAAACCTGACTTGTCACTCTGAAGTCATCAAGATCTCCTTATAAACAATATTGTTTGTTGTAGGTGTATAACTTTGAAGATCATCAAATGAACACTCCACATTAGCGTTATCCTCAAGTAACACCTTCATAGCATGAGGAGACCGTGCTCGTGAGACAACGCGACATACAATTGCCATTAGTAAACACTGGAGTCACCAAATACAACCCCAAGACATTTAGGGTTTGGCCTTGTGATTTGTCTATTGACATGCCAAATGCCAGCCGCACGGGAAACTGTCTCCGCCTCATGGTGAATGGTAGTTGGGCCTCACTGCATATAAAGGTAATCCGTGGAAGAAATACTCTTTCACCAACTTTAGTACCAGTGATGATTTCAGTCTCCAAGACTTTAGAGTGAAAGGCCTTACATATCATCCATGTACCATTACAGAGTCCACGTCTTGGATCCAAGTTACGAAGTAAAATAACAGGAGCTTCTAACTTTAAAACCAAGCAGTGAGATGGATATCCGCCCCAAAGGTCGATTGTGTTCAAATATTTTGTGGAATATAAAAATGAATTTTCGTCATTTTCAAGAATTGAATCTGCACTGAAATATTGCTTAGGCTCACCAAGCATTGCATCCAAAGCTGTCTTATTCACAATATCCACTTGACTATTTATTAGAGCAAGAATAGCACACTCACTAAAGTATGAAGCATATGTCGTAGTGATAGCCAATTCAGAGTATACCCAATGTACCAAGTCTTTAAGAGTCGATCTTTGCAAGACCATATTACTTTGGTAGTGTCACCACGTATTATCATCACTACAATCCACTCCATTCCCAATATTCATGACCCACTGTTTAAACTCATATATTTCCAGTTAACTTTAGAACTTTGATAGAGTTCCATAGAAAGGAACGACACAATGCTGCATTAACAATATCCTCATGTCTTCCCTTCATAATAACAGGCAAGATTTGTCTAAAATCTCCCCCCATTAATACAACCTTTCCACCAAATGGCTTATCTGAGAATAATACATCTTGTAAGCTCCTATCCAATGCTTCAAAAGCATAACGATGAATCATTGGAGCCTCATCCCAAATAATGAGCTTACAAACTCTCAAAACCTCAGCAAGTTGTCCATGTACAGGGATTTTGCAAGTTGAAGAATTGTTTAGCTCCAGAGGTATCTTGAATCTAGAATGCGTAGTACGTCCATTCGCTAAGAGTAGAGAAGCAATACCTGACGATGCAGTGGCCAAAGCAACATACCCTTGTCCACGTACTCGTGCAAGCAAGCAATTATACAAATAGGTCTTGCCCGATCCCCCCGGACCATCTAGGGAAAAAATGACACCTGCATCTGTCGCGCAATTGCATGCATTATAGCATCGAAAGCAACACGCTGGCTCCAGGTTAGATTGTTCAACAATATCAAAAGATCTCTCTTCCAAAAGCAATCTATTTTCACCCAAGACTTCCAAATCAGTTCTGTTTAGTTCAGGCATTCCTTCAAAATCTACCAATGTCTGTCTCTGAGCACGAAGAATTTCTTCTAAATGTAGTAGTGAATGAGTTTCAGCTAATTGTTCAATACCAATAAATTGACCCCTGCTTCTCGATAACTGGTATAGAAAATCTTCATCATTTCTTCTAAATGTAGTAGTGAATGAGTTTCAGCTAATTGTTCAATACCAATAAATTGACCCCTGCTTCTCGATAACTGGTATAAAAAATCTTCATCATTTCTTCTCGAAATCTCTTCCACAATATTCCTGGACAGGAAGGCTCACAAAATAGCAATATAGTATCAAAAAGACATCTCAACTACAAGGCATTTTGCATGGATGATGCTTCCTCCATACATGCAACCATTCAAAATCATCTTCCAGTATCCCTCTGGCAATGCAAGCTGCCTTGAAAGAAGAATAGATGTGACCATTGAGTGAACGCAAATCTTCAAATGACTTAGATCCTTTACATATTGTAAGAAGTAGGCAAACATAGTATGCCTCACCTGCTAAAGGAGCTACAAAGTACATGCGCCCTATAGTGTTTCCAATCTTTCTTTTGGTCCATTTCTTCAACCTGGAGTTCCAAACCCATTGTTGAGGGAAATCACTATACAATGTATTGTTTGCTTTAGGATGTTGTTGATTACAGGTAAACCATTCAGTCATATTAGTCTTGCCTACATTTTTCCTTTGAAAAACATCTGCAATATTATCATCATCTCTGAAGATAACATTATGACCCCCAT
Source organism: Cibotium barometz (assembly GCF_041138505.1). NCBI lineage: Eukaryota > Viridiplantae > Streptophyta > Polypodiopsida > Cyatheales > Cibotiaceae > Cibotium > Cibotium barometz. Next base: position 28,263,685 of record NC_141086.1, read on the forward strand.
CTAAGTGTACCTGCAACCGTTGCACATCAGGCTTCTCATTGTGTAAATCATACTCAAAGAGTCTCTAACATGCCTCTGATGCAGAGATGTAACGTGCATCCAAATACCTCTGAATCTCATCGTCGACACTACGCAAGCAGCATTAACATCCCCACCTTGTACAGTGCTAAATTTTATTATTTCTCTCTCATGCCCCTTGTATATGTACTTGTAAAGATATTTCACTGCTGCTATTGTTGAGCATATTTCCACATTTTCATGAGCATTATATGTGACTGAAAGATAAGGGTTATATGGCACAACCCATCTATTATCAACATTACACTTTTTCAATGCCACAGTTCTTCCATCATTTCGACGCATATACACGGGGTAACCACTCTCATCCATAGTAGTCTCTTGTGCAAAAGCTCGTGGATAGTTCCTTGTGCATTTCCCTTTATCCATACAAATTGCACTTGGGCCCATGGATATTGCAATGCAACACGACATCATGCAGAGCAGGAAACATTTGCTTGTCAGGCAATTCGGCACATACTAATCTGTCATAGTCTTGGACAGTCTTAGGTTTATGGGCACTATCCAAGATCAATAACGTGTGTGAATGAGGCAATCCTCTTTTTTGGAACTCAATGACACTCACATATCCAATCACCTTACCAAAGAGCTCCTTCTTCACGATATTTTTAATCATATCTGAATGTTTTTGGTGAAATACTCTAGTAGTCAAATTAGGCCGGTCACATGCACTTTGCCGCAGGAGTAAAGCATCTAATACCTCTAGCCACTTTGGGTTACAGGTGAAAGTAATGAATAAATCAGGCTTGCCCTTTGAACGAACATGCTCAGTATCAAACACATACAACTGTGCAAACTATGGCTTAGGATTGTACATATTATTGGGGACCAAGGACCCAATCCGATGATAAATAGTCCCATGCATTTTGAAAGTATAGACACTACTATTGTGAAAGAGAGAGTCATCTATTTGTGCACCCAATGATGAAAAAGCCAACACACTATTATAAGCCCTGATGTTTTCTCAAATTTTTTTACTTGTAGTGTCAATAGCAATCAAAAGAGACCTTAATGGCTCAGGTGGTTTAGCAAGTGAAGGAACAGACACACGCCCATGTTTACAACAATATTTGCCAAGAACCTGTCCACAACTCATCTTCTTTTCACTTGCCCATAACTGTGCTCCACAAAACCGACACTCATGTGCCATCCCTCCTAATGAGTGACTTAAAGTGCACGAATATACCAAAGACCAAGTAGCTGCATGTGTACCTTGTACGGGCGGGAGTTCATGGAGGATAGACAAAATCCCTCCCTTTCTTTTTTCAAATACATATAAGAGGGAATTTCTCCGATACTCTCCCTTCTTATTATATTAGCAAATGGCACTTCTCTCTCTTCATGGGCAAAAAAGGAAGACATTGTAATTGCATTACCCTCATTTACTCTTCTAGCTGCATTATAAGAGGTCCTATTTCTAGTGAGATGAAGCGACGGTACCTTCTTGTAAGTCAAACTTTGAACCAGTGATATCCCTGAATAAACTCCACTTGCCATTTCCCTTGTTATTTCTTTCAAAAGAGTCCTATTCCTAGCAATTTCACGGCGAACACTTCTAGCACTCTTGTTAGATATCCTTTTATCTCCACCCAAGGCAATTTGAGACCTCTTTAGTGCTAGATTGAGGTAAATACATCAAAGTTTCTTTTGCTACTTGTTTTTGTGCACAAAAGGTATCATTATCTGCAAGAATCCTATGAGTCTCTTGCATCAATACATCACCGATATTACAGGTTACATTATGCATCCTTGCATCACAACAATGAGGTTCACTATCCCTTGACTCCTGTGCACATTTTATTTTTTCATTTCTTCTTCTTTTCCTTGGAGCATTCAAGGAAATGATCTGAAGAGAACACCTCAAAATATGTGTCTCTACCATTCTTGCTATAAACCTAATTCCATCAAGTATTCAATTAGAAGGAGTGGCACATTGAGTATAAAGTCATTTTCTTTATTATAAAATAGTAAACATTGAATAAAAATAACAATATTTTTTTTAATAATATTTGTGTATACACATAATATACAATCCCTCATGAGATTTTCTCCAATCTTCACATACATACTAAAAGATTATAAAGCTCTCTCTCTTTCTCTCTCTCTCTCTCTCTCTCTCTCTCTCTCTCTCTCTCTCGGGATGACATTTACCCACCTGGGTTCAACTCTCCCCGTCGATTGGGTAGAAAGTCGACGTTAAGCGGTCTAGTCTCAAGTGGGTATATACACATGTATATGTACATGTATATACATGTGTATATATATATATACATACAGACACACACACACACACACACACATATATATATACATCTATATATACATGTGTATATACATGTATATATACATCTATATATATATGTATATACATGAATATATACATGTATATACATGAATATATATATATATATATATATATATATGTATGTATATATATATATACATGTATATATATATGTATATACATGTATGTATATATATATATACATGTATGTATATATGTATATACATGTATGTATATATATATATACATGTATATATATATGTATATACATGTATATATATATATATATATATATATATATATATATATATACATATATATACATGTATATATATATACATATGTATATATATATATATGTATATATATATATACACATGTATATATATATACATATGTATATATGTATATATATATGTATATATATATATATAGAATATACATATATATACATATATATATATATATATGTATGTATATATATATATATATATGTATGTATATACATATACATACATGTATATACATATGTATATCTATATATATATCCATCCCTCAAGCTAGATTGTGCTTATATGTAGGTAAGTAAATGTCATAATATATCAAACTATTCATATTTAAAAATCATAAATTCTAAAAATAAACATACAATTAAGAAGAAAAATAAAAATAAAGCAAAGTTTTGGTAGCTTACCTCAAAAGACTAAGGAAGACCCAAACTATATGACAAATCAACAATATGGCAGCCCTATGAAAAGCTAATGTACCTACATTGATCCACAAAGTAGAATAGATGAGAGCTCTTTCCATTCCCTTAACTTCATTTCACATTTTTCCTTAAAACTTACATATATAAAAATAACAGACAAAATCTATAATCCTAAAACATTACATATATACTTATAAAAAGATAATAACAATGTCACAAATATTACAAAAACATTATAAAATCAACATCCAATGTCTTCCAATGACCAAACCAAGCTTAGAAATATCTCTCTCTCTCTCTCTCTCTCTCTCTCTCTCTTCCCCCCATGTACATATAAGAGACAAAAAGCCATAAAAAGAGAATTTTCTATAAAAAACCATTAAAAGAGACATTCTCTATAATCTCCATATAAATACTAAGAGATTATATCCACATATATAAATCTCTCTCTCTCTCTCTCTCTCTCTCTCGAAATGATATGTGAGAGACAAAAAGAACCATCATTATCATTCGAGTACTTAGAGCCCAAAGTTATAAAAGAGAATACTGTCATAAGCATTACAACAGGATCATAACATCAACTCCTAATCGGTGAACCAAATGAACAATTACATTCCACGTGTTTGCAATCTATAACTCATTTTGGTAAGTAAAGGACCATCATTATCATTAGAGTACTTAGAGCCCAAAGTTACAAAAAGATAATAGTGTCATAAGCATTACAAAAGGATCATAAGGTCAACTTCTAATTGGTGAACCAAATGAGTAATTACATTCCACGTGTTTGCAATCTATGACTCATTTTGGTAAGTAAAGCCCCAAACCTATTCAATGTTACTTTAAGGCTTGATACTTCCATTCCAAGCCTATCAACATGGGCACTTAACTTGTCTTGTTGCTCTTTTATAGCATCAATTGTTTTTCGACAACCAATATCACAAAGGTGTGCTTCTCCGAAAGCACCACATGTATCCATTATGCGGAGGTAGGTAGCTTCGACAATATCCTTGATCTCGTGATTGCCACTTACAATGGCAGAAACTGATTCTCGAGTTAAACTGCTCTCCCCACTTCCATGATTTCTTATACACTGACACAATCAAGCTCTCCACATTTAACACATGGGAGTTTGTGTCGTTGACTAAATGGAGTATATTCTCTGATGTTACATTTATTGTCTTCTTTCCATTTCGAGTCTTCTTACCATGGTTACATCGCACCCACTTAGTAGAGGTTTTTAGTTTTCTCTGGCATTGCTTAAAAGCATGCATTATTTGTTGAGTCTTCTCATTATCTTCTCTTACCTCAGATTGTTGAGGTCTTGAATACTCTGCACGATGGCTTCTATCCTCAACGTCCATGAAACACCTCACAATTTCCCCCTCGTTATCCATACTGTAAGTCATTAAGAAATATATTAATGAAATATTTTTTAAATTTTATTTAATCTAGAAGAAATTATAGATTATGAAAATAATCCAAACGATGAATCACAAACTAAATCATACGTACGTAGAATAGATTAAGACCCAACTACGCTCAAGTGAATGAATGGTAAAAAGGTATCCACATGAATATATATATATATATATATATATATATATATATATATATATATATATATATATATGTATATGTATATGTATATGTATATGCATATGCATATACATACATATATGTATGTATACGTATTTGTATATGTATATGTATATGTATATGTATATGCATATACAAACATATATGTATGTATACGTATTTGTATATGTATATGTATATGTATATGTATATGTATATATATATGTATATGTATATGCATATACATACATATATATATGTATATGTATTTGTATATATATCTATATATGTTTGAAGGTGGTTCACCTAATTTTAGCTTTTAGGAAACTCATTTAAAAAGATGGATGAGAGTGCGGGCCCAAGGGATTCACCTAATTTTAGCTTTTAGGAAACTCATTTAAAAAGATGGATGAGAGTGCAGGCCCCCAAGGAATTCACCTAGGAATATGTAAAATATCATGTGAGTTAAACAAAAGGAGCTTACAATTTCATTGACTTACATAAAGTTTTACATACATCCTTGATTTTTTAAATACAAAGAATGAAAAAAGTTATAAGTTTGACCGTAGTTTATTACCTTGAAGTTAACAAAATGGGTATATTTAAAACATCAAGTTTCATAGATCAAAGAGTTTTAAACTACTCCTTTAGTGAACTCCCTTACACTTATCATGAGAACCACTCTCTTTGTCTCAACAACATGCATGTTCCCCATGTAGAGGACACATATTGTTTGAACAACATGCATGTTCCCCATATAGAGGACACATATTGTGTCAACTTTCATAAAGCAATATGTTCTTCAAGGCGTTCATGTCAATAATTTGAGCATAAGAGGTATGAGGGGCAATGCTCTCTGGGTCACCAACACCAAGAAGCCTTTTGACATACACGCCGATCATCATGCAGGTCGCGGGATCAATTGTAAGGCAATAGCCGTCAATGCAGAAGGGATTTGGTCCCATGGGCTTCTCAGGTATCACAATAAAAACCAAGGCAGTGATCGATCATTTCCTTACCATTTCCTTCTGGCCATGGCGATGGGGCTGCCGTTGGCCACACCGTTGGCATCGAGCCGTTCATGAATAGCCTCCTCTCCCATCCATGAATGCATTGAGTTTAAGGTAATAGCGTAGTACCAGTTCTGGTTTGCAGCGCATTTTTGTGTGCGTTTTAAAACTTTCTTCTGCCTCCTACTGTCAAATTATAAAACCAAGCCGAACATGGCATTGCTTACTTATCAAATTAACCCTTCTTTTGAATTAACCCCGCTTTTGGCTGGCCACGTGGAGGGAGGGGGAGTTGTGGTTAATCTTGTATAGATATAGATAGATATATATAATACATTTTGTTTGAAATCTTTAGGTAGTCCTCTATATATATATATATATATATATATATTCTATATAAATAAATCTCTTATTTAAAACAAAACAATCCAAATCTTTATCAAACATTAATCAAAACTCATCAGTCTTTAACTTTTTAGGAAGGTTTTGAATTGATGTTTATACTAGGTTGAATCATTAATTATTATAAAATAATTCATTACAACACTCATGTATACAATTGGACCTTAATTAGTAATTATAGGTTGTCAGATATGATAATGCTTTTTTATTGATGCGCAAATTTTAAACAAAACGAATCATTCTACACTCTCCCTTTATCTTGTATACACTTTGTTTATATAATACATTTTACATATATAAAATGACCTTGAGCAAAATAAAAGACCTTGAGCAATGAAGCACTTGGAGGAGGCAAAGGCGGTCGAGGAGCTCGAGGAGGCGAAGGCACGACCACGTGGAGCTCAAAGCTAGCAGACTGAGGTGCCTGGCAAACATAGAATAACCAAAATTTTTAAAAATCTGAAGGCTAGCCAAAATGCAACCACTTTTTCTCAATCATTTTTTAATTAAAAAACCCAAATTATTCTACACACTCTCTCTCTCTCTCTCTATATATATATATATATATATATAGAGAGAGAGAGAGAGAGAGAGAGAGAGAGAGTGTGTGTGTGTAAAATGATTTTAGATTTTTTAAATAAAAAATGATTTATTTTATTATAAAACAAATCATTTTTTATTTAAAAAATCTAAAATCATTTTACACACTCTCTCTCTCTCTCTCTCTCTCTCTATATATATATATATATATATATATATATAGAGAGAGAGAGAGAGAGAGAGAGAGAGATACATATACATTTACATATACATTAACAAATCATTCTACACTCTCCCTTCATCTTCTAAAATAGGAATATGTATATTATATATAAATAAATCTTTTATTTGAAACAAAACGAATCATTCTACACTCACCCTTTATCTTGTATACACTTTGTTCGAATTAATCATGCCCTTAACTTTATCAAACATTAATCAAAAGTTATCAGTCTTTAACTTTTTAGGAAGGTTTTGAATTGATGTTTATATTAGGTTAAATCATTAATTATAAAACAATTCATTACAACACTCATGTATATAATTGGACCTTAATTAGTAATTATAGGTCGCGTCAGTTATAATAATGCTTTTTTATTAATGCGCAAATTTAAAACAAAACGAATTATTCTACGCTCTCCCTTTATCTTGTATACACTTTGTTTATATAATACATTTTGTATATATAAAATGACTTTGAGCAAAATAAAAGACCTTAAGCAATGAAGCACTTGGAGGAGGCAAAGGCGGTCGAGGAGCTCAAGGAGGCGAAGGCACGACCACGTGGAGCTCAAAGTTGGCAGACTGAGGTGCCTGGCATACATAGAATAACCAAAATTTTTAAAAATCTGAAGGCTAGCCAAAATGCAACCACTTTTTCTCAATCATTTTTTAATTAAAAAACCCAAATTATTCTACACTTTCTCTCTCCCTCTCTCTCTCTCTCTCTCTCTCTCTCTCTATATATATATATATATATATATATATATAATAAAACAAATCATTTTTTATTTAAAAAGTCCAAAATCATTTTACAAAATACACTTTTAGAACTTTTAGGAAACTAATTTAAAAAGATGGATGAAAATAAGTTTGAGAAATATATAAAATATCATGTGCGTTAAACAAAAGAGGGACTTAAAATTTCATATATATATATATATGCCCTTCAATTTCTAGTTTTAGTTTTATTGGTATTGATACACACACACACACACACACACACACACACAAACACACACATACATATATATATATGTATGTATATATATACATACATATGTATGTATGTATATATATACATACATACATATGTATCTATATATATACATACATACATATGTATGTATATATATATATATATAACAAAATAAATTATTTTTTATTTTAAAAATCCAAAATCATTTTACACACACACACACTCTCTCTCTCTCTCTCTATATATATACACACACACACACATATATATATATATATATAGAGAGAGAGAGAGAGAGTCTCTCTCTCTCTCTATATATATATAGAGAGAGAGAGATACATATACATTTACATAAACATAAACAAATCATTCTACACTCTCCCTTCATCTTCTAAAATAGGAATATGTATATTATATATAAATAAACCTTTTATTTGAAACAAAAAGAATCATTCTACACTCACCCTTTATCTTGTATACACTTTGTTTGAATTAATCATGCCCTTAACTTTATCAAACATTAATCAAAAGTCATCAGTCTTTAACTTTTTAGGAAGGTTTTGAATTGATGTTTATATTAGGTTAAATTAATAGTAATTATAGGTTGCCATTCTTTATCCGGCCCAAGGCCACATCAATCCGCTGCTCCAGCTTTGCAATCATCTCATGCCCAGAGCTCGTGGGTGTGGTGGGTATCCATCGTGGGGGGACTCTCCCCGAAGCTGCACGGCTATAGTCCTATTCGCGTGGTATCCATCGCGGGGGGCTTTCTGAACAATCCAAATTTTTTTTATTTAAATCTTACACACACACACACACACACACACGATTTTAGATTTTTAAAATAAAAAATGATCTATTTTGAAACGTGGAAAATACGCTTTCGTTCAGTATATTTATTTATTAATTTATTATAGAGAAGGGTGGTTTCTGCCCCAAATTTCTCCCAGCAAGGTCGGAATAAGAAGGGGGCTACTCTGTGCGAGAGATTATGTGACCGCAAAACAGATAAACTGCACGTTGTCTACATGTTGCTTCTCGTGCATGTCACAAATATAAAGCCCACAGTGGTTCTTATACTGGTTTCCGATTCGTCCAACGATGCCTACGCGTTTTACATGCCTGTCTCGCCACAGCCTATGTGTCTTACATGGCTTGTCGCCCCACTGAAAAATGATGATCCCTGAAAATGGGTTGAAATGTAATAAGCTGAGCGAAACCACAATCTGGATGATTGGGACGAGTCCCTGTGATGATAAATGATGATAATGATTTCAGCAAATCACTATGAGATTAGTGGATTGTGCTGTCAAATTGCTACTGTTAATACTTGACACGGTAGATCAAATTAAGGGATGACAAATTGAGAACTTGCTTAACTAAAATTTCCGTGGAGGAATGTTCAGAAGGAAATTTTTTCGGTCTAATGGACCATTATCGTGTTAAAGATATGAATGATATGATCTGAATGAATTATTATTTAATGATGAGTTCTATATAAGGGATATTTATCCCCGTATTCTATTGGGTTGACCAGAATATAAGGAACCCCAGAATAAATTGGATCTTAAGAAAAAGAGTTGTTCTCTACTTAGTGAGATGAGGACATCTCGCACTTTTTTTAAGTGGGATAAAATGTAAGATTCCTCCCCCAGTCTTGGAGGTATACAGGAGTAAGAACCTCACTTTCTGATCTTATAATTATTTCCTTTCTAAAAGAAAGATTCTGTTAAAAAAAAAGGAAGACCCTTTCCCCAGAATACTTCTCAGGAGCCCACTTGTTTCAAGGATTCAGAACGATGAGTTCAGAAGTGAGAACCAGTGTTTTGGATGCCAAGGTTTTGGTCATCAGTTAAAAGACTACCGACTCCTGCCATGACAAGGGCACAAGGAAGTCAAGAACCCAAATTCAGAGACCAATTCCTTCATACCAATCTAATCAGGGTCCGTCTCGGACAAGATTGCTTAACTCCATTAACTAGGTCTGACCCATTGATTAGGGTCGAGATGACCAGTCAAATGCTTGACGACATGGAGCAATAGATGCAGGCAATTCATAAAGATATAAAAGCTGCCCAGGATCGACAGAAACAGTATGCAGATAAGAAGAGGACAGTCAGAGAATGCAAAGAAGCAGATATGGTCTTCATTCGAGTACGGCCCAAAAGAAGTTCTTTATCTCTTGGGGAGTATAAGTAGTTATCCCCAGATATTGTGGACCATATCAGATTTCAAAGAAAGTAGGTGACTTAGTCTACGAGCTTCTTTTACCTCCTCATCTCAAAGTTCATAATGTATTTCATGTAAGCCTTCTATAGAAATATGTGCCAAACCCAAATCATGGAAAGACAGAAAAACTTTAGTGGTAAGATACCGTTGGCTTCTAGGTTACGCTAGTTCCTCCTTTTATAAGTCGTAACTCTTACTTGTTGTCACTCGCAGTAATCTTACTTCCATCGATCTCCTTTCTTCTTAATCTCTCTTATGGCTTGGCAGCAAGACTTGGTTTTATCCATGATGATTTCTCACCTTCAAGATGCAAGCGAGTCTGTAAAGAAGGTTTTTATAGAACTGTATGAGCGCTCACTTTTCCCTCACTTGGGAACTTCTGTAGCTCAGACCAAATGGCGGACCTGTCGAGATATAACTAGGGTAACACCGTGGGGGCGACAGCACTTCCGTAACAATGTCCGCTTGGCTATCGTTATTGAAGCTTTGGGTTTGGGTCCCCGATACTACTGCGTGATGAGATCAAGGCATGGTGGATTTTCTGAGCGGGTCTTCTTACTAGCGTGCTTTCTTCCTCACCAGAAGATATGCCTTTATCGCGTTTTCGGCTTGCCTCTTAGAGGTCCTTTTATTAGATCACCTCATACCACTGATGAGGTAGGTGCTGCAATAACCAGCTGAATTATTCCCATAGATGAGTTACCTTATACGTGTGCAGCTTGTGAGTGCTGCTTTTGTGACCATATGATGGACGGGCTTATGGAATTGTAAAAAGTTCTTCTATCTTTACTGTATATGTTCCAAGAGTGAATAAAGTTGAAATCTTTGTTCTTGTCTTGAGTCTTGCTCTCTTTGAGACTTTTTCTTGGTGGTTAATCTTAATTAAATTTTCTCTTAGTCTCATATTCGTGCATCTTGCGAAATTACCCCCAGTTAGCGAGATGAGGACATCTCGAGTTTTTCAAGTGGGAGAGAATGTAAGATTCCTCCCCAGCCTCTCAAAATGTTCAACATATTCTCCTGTAATCAATTTCCTCTTCAGAAATATAAGAGATCTTGTCTCTACCTCTTTTGGCATAGAGAGAGAAAATATTCTAGAGAGAGAATATTCAAATTTTGAATATTTTTGGATAGAAAAATATCTCATCTTGTTAAAATAAGTTCCCCTGAAACAGAAATTCAAAAAGAACTTTCCAATGTGCAATTGGAATTAATTGGAAATGGGTATGAAGGACCTTAGCCTAAGGATCTAGATTTTCAGAAATTTATGGATTATGGTCCAATTAAGGTTCCTTTGGACCAATAAGATCAATCCATGTGTGGGGAGGAGATAAATCCAATTTTGTAAAAGAAGATACCCAAAAATGAGTAAATGCTCACATAAGGTGAAGAGTTGAATATGTACAAGGTTTATTAATAAGAAACTATGAGTGATATTAAAAATATGAGATATTTTGGGTATAATGATTCCATTTTGACACATATGTAAGGAAGGGGAGTCCCTTCAATTCTCACATAAGATGAGTTGAATATGTACAAGGTTTATTAGTAAGAAACTATGAGCAATATTAAAAATATGAGATATTTTGAGTATAATGATTCCATTTTGACACATATGTAAGGAAGGGGAGTCCCTTCAATTCTCACATAAGATAAAGAGTTGAATATGTACAAGGTTTATTAGTAAGAAACTATGAGCAATATTAAAAATATGAGATATTTTGAGTATAATGATTCCATTTTTGACACATATGTAAGGAAGGGGAGGGCCTTCAATGAGGCGCCTACTTCACATGGACAAATTGAGTTTTTTATCATAAAAAATTGAGATATTTCATCTCTCCTCTCTCCTCATTCAAGTCTAGTTCCAAAAAGTTAGCTTAACTGACCTAAAAATGGTCAAAAATTGACCAAACTGACTTGGAAAACTCTAGAATCAGTTTGTTTGGTTAGGAGCTCAAATTTTCCTATAAATAGAAGCCTCTCCCTTGTTGAAAATTAATAGTGTTTAAGGCATTGTTACTCTGTTTCACCCAAGTCAAGAACTATGAATTTATTAATAATTCATTAGTTTTTGACATTTTCCTCTTCCAAAGATTGGTTGGCCACTCTTGTTCAAACAAGAGTTGAACCCTCAAACCATCAAGCCAAAGGAAAGCTTTCAAAGTCATTAGTAAGTTGGTAATTCTTCTTTTCACTTATTTTATGGTTTTTATGGCTTTAATGGTTCTTACGTTTTATATCTTCTCTAGAAATGTTATACCTCATTTTACAAAAAGGTATTTCTCTCTCTTTTCTAACAAAACCAACCATTCTCTATCCTAGGTGAATGGTAAATTGAATAATGTTAAGTTTTTATAATGATTATTTTATTATAAAAGTGTTACTTTTAGCATAATTGAATTTCATGCATAGAGGTATGCATAAAAGATGAATATTTTATTATAAAAGTGTTACTTTTAGCATAATTGAATTTCATGCATAGAGGTATGTATAAAAGATGAATATTTTATTATAAAAGTGTTACTTTTAGCATAATTGAATTTCATGCATAGTGGTATGCATAAAAGATGAATATTTTATTATAAAAGTGTTACTTTTAGCATAATTGAATTTCATGCATAGAGGTATGCATAAAAGATGAATATTTTATTATAAAAGTGTTACTTTTAGCATAATTGAATTTATTATAAAAGTGTTACTTTTAGCATATTGAATTTCATGCATAGAGGTATGAAAAAAAAATGATTATTTTATTATAAAAATATTACAAAAAAATCATTATTTTATTATAAAAGTGTTACTTTTATCACATTTGAAATTCATGCATAGAGGTATGCATAAAAGATGATTATTATATTGTAAAAATGTTACTTTTATCATAATTGGATTTCATGCATAGAAGTATGCATAAAAGATATTTTTATACTAAAAGTGTGATTTTCATCATAAATGGATTTTATGCATAAATTAGATGCATAAGAGAAATTCTTTTATTCTAAAAGTGTAATTTCTACTTAATTGAATTTATGCATAAGAAGATGCATAAAAGATTAATTTTAATTCAAAAGTGTCATTCTCATCTAAATTAAATTTATGCATAAGAAGATGCATAAAAGATTGATTTTAATTCAAAAGTGTGATCCTCATCTAAATTGAATTTATGCATAGGAAGATGCATAAAAGATTGATTTTAATTCAAAAGTGTCATTCTCATCTAAATTGAATTTATGCATAAGAAGATGCATAAAAGATTGATTTTAATTCAAAAGTGTCATTCTCATCTAAATTGAATTTATGCATAGGAAGATGCATAAAAGATTGAATTTTAATTCAAAGTGTCATTCTCATTTAAAATGAATTTATGCATAGGAAGATGCATATAAGATTGATTTTTATTTCGAAAGTGTTAGTCTCCTTAAATGGAATTTATGCATAATTAGATGCGTAAAGAAATCTTATATCAAATATAAGAATTCCCTTGTATTCTATAAATAGATATGGGAAGGGAGAGGATTTGATAAGAGATGTATGAGATGTGATAAGATGTATATGAGAAGAGTTAGGATGTGATAAGATGAGTTAGGATGTGATAAGAGGTGTATGAAATGTGATAAGAGGTGTATGAAATGTGATGAGATGTGATAAGATACTTATGAGATGAGTTAGGATGTGATAAGAGGTGTATGAGATATGATGAGATATGATAAGATACTTATGGGATGAGTTAGGATGTGATAAGATGAGTTAAGATGTGATAAGATACATATGGGATGAGTTAGGATGTGATAAGATGAGTTAAGATGTGATAAGATGAGTTAGGATGTGATAAGATGTGTATGGGATGAGGTAAGAAGTGTATGTGATGGGATAAGATGTATATGAGATGAGTTAGGATGTGATAAGATAAGTTAGGATGTGATAAGAGGTGTATGAGATATGATAAGAGGTGTATGAGATGTGATAAGATGTGATAAGATGCATATGAGATGAGTTAGGATGTGATAAGATGAGTTAAGATGTGATAAGATGTGTATGGGATGAGATAAGAAGTATATGTGATGAGATAAGATGTATATGGGTTGTGATAGGGCGAGAATGGATGTGATGTAAAAGAATAGATGTGAAGGCGTATGGGGCTGTATGAATGGGAATGTGGAAATGGATGTATGTATGTGGATGTGTGGATGTGGAAATGGGAGTGTGGATGTATGAATGTGAAAACGGATGTATACATGTAGATGTAGATGTGGATGTAGATGAGAATGTGGATGTGAATGTGATTGTGGATGTGGATACATCTCCATGCATACATCAACACCTCCATGTATACATGTAGATGTAGATGTATGGATGTGAATGAGAATGTGGATGTGGATGTATGCATGGAGATGTTGATGTATGCATGGAGGTGTGGATATATGTATGTAGATGTAGATGTATGGATGTGAATGTGATTATGGATGTGGATATATGCATGGAGATGTTGATGTATGCATGGAGATGTGGATGTATACATGTAGATGTAGATGTATGGATGTGAATGTGATTATGGATGTGGATATATGCATGGAGATGTTGATGTATGCATGGAGATGTGGATGTATGCATGTAGATGTAGATGTGAATGTGATTATGGAGATGTAGATGTATGGATGTATGCATGTAGATGTAGATGTATGGATGTGAATGTGATTATGGATGTGGATGTATGCATGGAGATGTGGACGTATGGTTATGTATATGGATGTGGATGTATGAATGAGGATGTGAAAATGGATGTATGCATGGATGTGTATGTAGAATAATGAACGTGAATGTGTATGGAAAATAATGTGTCGTCGATGTGGATTAAGTAATGTGGATTGAGGAGGGATAATGTGGAAAGACGAGAGTTCGATATAGAAACTGTATTTTGTGACTGTTTGTTAAATGACTGTTTTATGTCGAGAATGCTGGGGAAGCGTTTTGACCGTCTTGTGGATTAAGGTCATGGAGACCTAACTGATAAAGTTGCAACTGGCTGATGGAGAGTCAATGGAGGACGTCTCGCGTAGCAAGGTCGACCGAGGTCTTGACCAGCCTCGGTTCGATTTAAATGGTGAGCTTCCAGTACGGTGGATGAGGGACCAAGGAAGCGGCCTATGAATGAAGCGCTAGGTCACCTGCGAAGGATCCTAGAGGGTGCTGACCATATGGTGCTCGGGCTCTGGGTCGCCGAAGATACCCACACATGCGTCGTGGAAGATATCGGAGCAAGGAATAAGAGTTGTTTTCTGAAACCGGGCATGGATCTGGTTGATTGACCTTGCTGGTCCTCAACGGATGAGTCCATGGCTCTTTTATATGGATCTGTGGGTTGATCTTACTGATCTTCCACGGAGATTCCATTCTGCTATATGAATATATTGCTGGTTACTATGAGCTGGGAACTATGGAAAAGGTCCCTGAGTGAACAGGTGGTGAGCGTTCTGGTTGCCAATGATGCCATAAGTACACCGATGAATGAATAACTGGAAATAAGGATTCAACCAGAGACTTTGAGGATTGTCATCAGTGACATAATGGTTTCATTAAAGGATTGTTTTAAAGTTAGCTGATGCTGAGAAAAAGGCAATTTCATATTGGGTGGTGTGACTAGTTTTATGTTTGCATGAACTTTCGGCTAGGGGGCCTTGGAACTCTTTTCCCTGGTACCCGGGACAAAACCTAACCAAATCCCTAATTGGATCCCATCACTACAGTGGTTGGGAGGTTGGCTAACCCATGGGACTGGATGGCTGGACTGATGGATCTGTAAATCGAGACTCAATTTCTGTTATTACGATAGATGAAGTAAATCCCGGATAGTAATTGTTCTATGGATAGGAATCAACGGCTGTGCCTCTTGATGGGAAAAAAAGCGTTGATCCCAATGATCCAAGTGCAAGATTCTTCCTTGATCTGACGGAGTACCTTTATAGGTACAGTTGGATCAGTTTGATCAGTAGTGTCTTGACTATGTTAGAGTAAAAAGTTATTCTGGTGGAATCGCCCATGCTTTCCGGATAAAGGAAGTTTTTTTTCGGGTTCGGTTTTGGAAAAACCGACGGATTAGTCTCTTGTCCGGATATCCGTGGGCGAGGCCCCGAGGGTGGGACCCTTGGCCCGCATAAGAAGTGCTACTTCCGCTGCTAGCACCCCGAATCCGTTGCGTGGTGGGGACAGGGATCTCACAGCAGCAATCTAGCACCGTCGGATCTCCTATCCAACGGCAGATCTTCATGCAAATGGCCACAACAGTGCGACGTCTAGTATAGCTACTCATCTCTATTGCGCCCTCCCTATTGTGCGCATGGTCGTCGGTCTGTGTTCCGCAAGAAACCCTAACTATCCAGAGCCATTTTCGTGTGCTCTGCTTCATCTCGAGTATTTAATCCTAGCAATACCTACTCAGCCCTAAACCCCAGCCTTAGCCATTTCCACTTGCTATGTCTGCGCTCACCTCTGTAAGCCCTAACCAGCGGCGTTCTCTGTACATGAATCCCTTGCCCCATTCCTTTTCGCATTCTCTGTGCACTCAACCCTAACCATATGGCTGCAAATCCTAACCTCTCAGCTTGAAACCCATCCTGCAGGTTCTCTGCTCCATTTTGAATCTCTGATTCTTATGCCCTGTGCTGATAGGCAGATATCTTCAGCCACCACTGAGCTATGTTATTACCGTCTCCATCGCCATATCTGTCACCATGGGGAACAGTTTTCCCAGCCGTTTGATGAACCAAGAGCCATTGGAAACTGGGGGCGGTGTCCTACTCAGCGTGTGGAGGTGAAACCGACAGCACGAAGGTGATAAGTTGGAACTTGTGGAGGTAGAGCTCAAGGTGACCCTAACGTGATGAGACGACTGGAATATCAGGTGACCTGGAGGTGATGAAATGACTGGAATAGCAGCAGGATGACTGGAATAGCAACAAGCAACTGATTGGACCTGGAGGTGATGAAACATTTGGAACAGCAGCAGCAGCAGGATGAATGGAATAGCAAGCAACTGATTGGACCTGGAGGTGATGAAACGACTGGAACAATAGCAGGATGACTGGAATTGCAAGCAACTGATTGGACTCGGGAAGAGTATCATGTCACTGGAGGAGTGGGTATTTTCAAATGCAAGCGTGAACTTCACGCGTGTGCAGGAGGACTGGGTATTTTGAAATAGCCCCACCTCCTTTGCCCACGTGGAGGGAGGTGGGGTTGTTGTTAATCCTGTATAGATTTGACGTATCCTTTCACCCTCCCATTATTTCTCAATCTCTCTCATCTTATGTCTTATAGAGTCTTAGAGACGTATTCGTGCACACACCCTCACATGCACGCTTCTCCACTCCCCTAAGGCTCTCTACCTCCATGTCTCATTTCTTCTATCCATTTCCCTTAATTGTTTTTTTCTAGGATCATGCATTGAATCTCATGTCCAATGTGTGTGCACACGTCCACGCATGAGTGCGTGTGTGTGTGTGTGAGAGAGAGAGAGAAAGAGAGAGAGAGAGAGTATCTAAATATATATGTGGGTGTGTTTGTGTGTGAGTGAGATAAATAAATTAATGGAGTAAGCTAATAAAAGTGAATGTTGTGTGTGTGTGTGTGTGTGTGTCTGGAGAGAGAGAGAGAGAGAGAGAGAGAGAGAGAGAGAGAGAGAGAGAGAAGCATTTTTCAATATTATATATGGGATGACCCTCTTTGAGGATCGAGAGAATTCACCAATTTATCATTAATTTCAAGAGATATCATACATTCATGCCCACGAATTATTATCTCAAATTTCAACTATTTACTAATGTAAGTGCTAGAACATGTCATTAGCCTTGGTTCACCAATTTATCATTAATTTGAAGAGATATCATACATTCATGCCCACGAATTATTATCTCAAATTTTAACTATTTACTTACGTAAGTGCTAGAACATGTCATTAGCGTTGGTACCATCATACCTTTTTTAAGTTGAGGATTTTTAGTAATCCTCATTCTTAAAGTATTAGAGATGGCTTAATTTCTTTAAGATATTTCTCCAACCCTCACTCTTTCCCTTCACACACTCTCTATATTCTATACCTCTCAATCTCTCTATTTATATGTTCTCTCACACACACACCCTCTCTACTTCTCACTATCTTTCTATCCTCTGGAGAGAAAAATACTCTTTGACTTGTGGGTAAAAGAAATATGGATCTGATAAACCACTTTTGGGTTTTTGATGATTTTGGAAAGTGGTTTTTTGCTTTTCTTTGACTTGTGGGTAAAAGAAACATGGATTTTGGTTATCTAATGACAAAAACATATAAACCACTTTTGGGTTTCTAATGGTTTTGTAAAGTGGTTTTCTGCCTTTCTCTGACTTGTGGGTAAAAGAAACATGGATTTTGGTTATCCAATAGACGAAAACAGATAAACCACTTTTGGGTTTCTTGTAAGATTCCTCCCCCAACCCCCTTTTTGATGTCTAGTATCTTCCCCTGTAATCAATCCCTCTTCAGAAATATAAAGACCTTGTTTCTAACTGTTTTAGCCTAGAGAGAGAAAATTATTCTAGAGAGAGAATATTCAGATTATGAATATTTTTGGATAGAAAAATAACTCATCTTATTAAAATAAGTTCCCCTGAAACAGAAATTCAAAAAGAACTTTCCAATGTGCAATTGGAATTAATTGGAAATGGGTATAAAGGACCTTAGCCTAAGGGTCTAGATTTTCAAAAATTTTTGGATTATGGTCCAATTAAGGTTCCTATGGGCCAATAGCATCAATCCATGTGTAGGGAGGAGATAAATCCAATTTGTAAAAGAAGATACCCAAAAATGAGTAAATGCTCACATAAGATGAAGAGTTGAAAATGTACAAGGTTTATTAGTAAAAAACTATGAGCAATATTAAAAATATGAGATATTTTGGGTATCCAAAAATGAGTAAATGCTCACATAAGATGAAGAGTTGAAAATGTACAAGGTTTATTAGTAAAAAACTATGAGCAATATTAAAATGATTCCATTATGACACATATGTAAGGAAGGGGAGTTCTTTAAAGGAGGTGCATATTTCACATAAGATGAAGAGTTGAAAATGTACAAGGTTTATTAGTAAAAAACTATGAGCAATATTAAAATGATTCCATTATGACACATATGTAAGGAAGGGGAGTTCTTTAAAGGAGGTGCATATTTCACATAAGATGAAGAGTTGAAAATGTACAAGGTTTATTAGTAAAAAAACTATGAGCAATATTAAAATGATTCCATTATGACACATATGTAAGGAAGGGGAGTTCTTTAAAGGAGGTGCATATTTCACATGCTTGAATGAGTTTTAAACTCATAAAAATTGAGATATTTCATCTCTCCTCTCTCCTCATTCAAGTCTAGTTCCAAAAAGTTAGCTTAACTGACCTAAAAATGGTCAAATATTGACCAAACTGATTTAGAAAATTCTAGAATCAGTTTGTTTGGTTAGGAGCTCAATTTTTCCTATAAATAGAAGCCTCCCCCTTGTTGAAAAATAGATAGTGTTTATGCATCGTTACTCTACTCCACCTAAGCCAAGAACTGTGAATTCATTTAATAATTCACTAGTTTTTGGAGCTTCCCTCTTTCTTCAATCCCAATTAGTGGCTCCATGAACATACTTAACCAATTGATTGATTGGGGGCCTCTACCGTGAACAAAGAATCAAGCAATTTGTAAGGTAATTAGTGAATATTGGTCTTTTCTATAATTTCTCAATGTTTCTCTCTTCTCAACCCCTCTCAAGCTTGAGAAGCTTAATTGGTATGGTTTTTTAAATGCTATTGAAGTTAATTGGTGAATAGTAGTGAAGAGTTACATAATTTAATAAATGCTATTGAAGTTAATTTCCATTTATGTTTAAATTCTAATGGTTTTTATGTAATTTCTCTCTCTCACTCAAGAAATGGTCATACTCATGACCCATACTCAATCCAAATCAAGCTTTTCATAAAGCTTTTCCTTAACCCAAGATTAAGCTATGCTTGAGGCCAAATTAATGGCTTTTTTCTATGCTTTTAGTTTATGTATATTGATGATTCAATCCATTATGGATTAATGATCCAATTAGAGATCATTTTAATTATTTCCTTAATGATAAGCTTTATCCCTTAGAAAAATTGAGATTTATCAGTCATAGCAGCGGAGCTATGGCAAAATTTTTATAAAAATTATGCATAAAATAATTTCATTCAAAGCATAAAAAGAAGACTTCCTACCATATTCTAGGAATTATCATCCTAGATTAATTGAAAGATATTCATTGTAATCATAGAGAAATAGATTTTTATATTATGCATCATTGATTTTCATGCATAGAGCTATGCATAAAAGATTATTATTTTAACATAAAAGTGTTACTTTTATCATATTTGGATTTCATGCATAGAGGTATGCATAAAAGATTATTATTTTAACATAAAAGTGTTACTTTTATTAAATTTTAATTTTCATGCATAGAAGTATGCATAAAGGATAATTTTTTTATATTAAAAGTGTTACTTTTATCATTTTAATTTTCATGCATAGAAGTATGCATAAAGGAAAATTTTTTATATTAAAAGTGTTACTTTTATCATTTTTAATTTTCATGCATAGAAGTATGCATAAAGAAAAATTTTTTATATCAAAAGTGTTACTTTTATCATTTTTAATTTTCATGCATAGAAGTATGCATAAAGGAAAATTTTTTATATCAAAAGTGTTACTTTTACCATTTTTAATTTTCATGCATAGAAGTATGCATAAAGGAAAATTTTTTATATCAAAAGTGTTACTTTTATCATTTTTAATTTTCATGCATAGAAGTATGCATAAAGGAAAATTTTTTATATCAAAAGTGTTACTTTTATCATTTTTAATTTTCATGCATAGAAGTATGCATAAAGGAAAATTTTTATATCAAAAGTGTTACTTTTATCATATTGGATTTCATGCATATAGGTATGCATAAAAGATATTCTTTTTATACTAAAAGTGTGATTTTCCTCATAAATGGATTTTATGCATAACTTAGATGCATAAGAGAAATTCTTTTATTCTAAAAGTGTAATTCCTACCAAATTGAATTTATGCATAGGAAGATGCATAAAAGATTGATTCAAAAGTGTCATTCTCATCTAAATTGAATTCATGTATAGGAAGATGCATGAAAGATTGAATTTTAATTCAAAAGCGTCATTTTCATTTAAAATGACTTTATGCATAGGAAGATGCATAAAAGATTGATTTTTACTTCGAAAGTATTAATCTCCTTAAATGGAATTTATGCATAAATAAATGTGTAAAGAAATCTTATATCAAATATAAGAATTCTCTTGTATTCTATAAATAGAAGTGAGAGGTGATAGGATGTGATAAGAAGTGTATAAGATGTGATAAGAGGTGGTAAGATGCTTATGAAATAAGTTAGGAGGTGATAAGATGAATTAAGATGTGTATGGGATGTGTAAGATTCCTCCCCAGCCTTCGAGGTATACAGGAGTAAGAATCTCCCTTTTTGATCTTATAATTATTCCCTCTCTAAAATAAAAGAAAGATTCTGTTTACAAAAAGGAAGACCCTTTCCCTAGAATACTTCTCAGGAGTCACGCCTGTTTTAAGGATTCAGAACAATGAGTTCAGAAGTGAAAATCGGTGTTTTGGATACCAAGGTTTTGGTCTTCATTCGAGTACGGCACAAAAGAAGTTCTTTATCTATTGGGGAGTTTAAGAAGTTATCCCCCAGATATTGTGAGCCTTATCTGAATTCAAAGAAAGTAAGTGACTTAGCTTATGAGCTTCTTTTATCTCCTCATCTCAAAGTTCTTAATGCCTTCTATAGAAAATTGTGCCAAACCCAAATCATGGAAAGACGGTAAAACTTCAGTGGCAAGCTACCGTTGGCTTCTAAGTTACGCTAGCTCCTTCCTTTATATAAGTCGTAACTTTTACTTGTCACTCACAGTAATCTTACTCCCATCGATCTCCTTTCTTCCTAATCTCCTTCATGGCTTGGCAACAAGAATTAGTTTTATCCATAATGATTCCTCACCTTCAAGACGCAAGTGAGTCTGTGAAGAAGGATTTTATAGAACAGTATGAGCGCTCACTTTTCCCTCACTTGGGAACTTCTGTAGCGCAGACCAAATGGCGGACCTATCAAGACATAACTAGGGTAACACCCTGGGGTCAGCAGCACTTTCGCAACAATGTCCGCTTGGCCATGGTTATTGAAGCCTTGGGTTTGGGTCCCCGATACTACTGCGTCATGAGATCAAGACATCTTGGGTTTTCTGAGCGGGTCTTCTTACTGGCGTGTTTTCTTCCTCATCAGAAGATATGCCTTTACCCCGTTTTTGGTTTGCCTCTCAGAGGTCCTTTTGTTAGATCACCTCATACCACTGAGATAGGTGCATCAATAACCAACAGAATTATTCCCATAGATGAGTTACCTTATACATGCGCAGCTTGTGAGGATTGCTTTTGTGACCATATGATGGACGGGCTTATGGAAGTGTAAAGAGTTCTTCTATCTTTACTGTATAAGTTCTGAGAATGAATAAAGTTTAAATCTTGTTCTTATCTTGAATCTTGCTATCTTTGAGACTTTTCTTGGTGGTTAATCCTGATTTAAATTTTTCTCTAAGTCTCATAATTCGTGCATCTTGCGAAATTATCCCAGTTTACGAGATGAGGACATCTCGCGTTTTTTAAGTGGGGTAGAATGTAAGATTCCTCTCCCCCCCTTTTGATGTCTAGTATCTTCTCCTGTAATCAATCCCTCTTCAGAAATATAAAAGACTTGTTTCTAACTGCTGTTTTAACCTAGAGAGAGAAAATATTCTAGAGAGAGAATATTTAAAATTTTAATATTGTTGGATAGAAAATTATCTCATCTTATTAAAATAAGTTCCCCTGAAACAGAAATTCAAAAAGATCTTTCCAATGTGCAATTGGAATTAATTGGAAATGAGTATAAAGGACCTTAGCCTAAGGGTCTAGATTTTCAGAAATTTTTGGATTATGGTCCAATTAAGGTTCCTATGGGCCAATAGCATCAATCCATGTGTAGGGAGGAGATAAATCCAATTTGTAAAAGAAGATACCCAAAAATGAGTAAATGCTCACATAAGATGAAGAGTTGAAAATGTACAAGGTTTATTAGTAAAAAACTATGAGCAATATTAAAAATATGAGATATTTTGGGTATCCAAAAATGAGTAAATGCTCACATAAGATGAAGAGTTGAAAATGTACAAGGTTTATTAGTAAAAAACTATGAGCAATATTAAAATGATTCCATTATGACACATATGTAAGGAAGGGGAGTTCTTTAAAGGAGGTGCATATTTCACATAAGATGAAGAGTTGAAAATGTACAAGGTTTATTAGTAAAAAAAACTATGAGCAATATTAAAATGATTCCATTATGACACATATGTAAGGAATGGGAGTTCTTTAAAGGAGGTGCATATTTCACATAAGATGAAGAGTTGAAAATGTACAAGGTTTATTAGTAAAAAAAAACTATGAGCAATATTAAAATGATTCCATTATGACACATATGTAAGGAAGGGGAGTTCTTTAAAGGAGGTGCATATTTCACATGCTTGAATGAGTATTAAACTCATAAAAATTGAGATATTTCATCTCTCCTCTCTCCTAATTCAAGTCTAGTTCCAAAAAGTTAGCTTAACTGACCTAAAAATGGTCAAAAATTGACCAAACTGATTTGGAAAATTCTAGAATCAGTTTGTTTGGTTAGGAGCTCCATTTTTCCTATAAATAGAAGCCTCCCCCTTGTTGAAAAATATATAGTGTTTATGCATCGTTACTCTACTCCACCTAAGCCAAGAACTGTGAATTCATTTAATAATTCACTAGTTTTTGGAGCTTCCCTCTTTCTTCAATCCCCATTAGTGGCTCCATCAACATACTTAACCAATTGATTGGTTGGGGGCCTCTACCGTGAACAAAGAATCAAGCAATTTGTAAGGTAATTAGTGAATATTGATCTTTTCTATAATTTCTCAATGTTTCTCTCTTCTCAACCTCTCTCAAGCTTGAGAAGCTTAATTGGTATGGTTTTTTTTAATGCTATTGAAGTTAATTGGTGAATAGTAGTGAAGAGTTACATAATTTAATAAATGCTATTGAAGTTAATTTTCATTTATGTTTAAATTCTAATGGTTTTTATGTAATTTCTCTCTTTCACTCAAGAAATGGTCATACTCATGACCCATTCTCAATCCAAATCAAGCTTTTCATAAAGCTTTTCCTTAACCCAAGATTAAGCTATGCTTGAGGCCAAATTAATGGCTTTTTTCTATGCTTTTAGTTTAAGTATATTGATGATTCAATCCATTATGGATTAATGATCCAATTAGGGATCATTTTAATTATTTCCTTAATGATAAGCTTTATCCCTTAGAAAAATTGAGATTTATCAGTCATAGCAGCGGAGCTATGGCAAAATTTTTATAAAAATTATGCATAAAATAATTTCATCCAAAGCATAAAAAGAGGGCTTCCTACCATATTCTAGGAATTATCATCCTAGATTAATTGTTTTATATTATGCATTATTGATTTTCATGCATAGAGCTATGCATAAAATATTATTATTTTAACATAAAAGTGTTACTTTTATCATATTTGGATTTCATGCATAGAGGTATGCATAAAAGATTATTATTTTAACATAAAAGTGTTACGTTTATCAAATTTTAATTTTCATGCATAGAAGTATGCATAAAGGATAATTTTTTTATATTAAAAGTGTTACTTTTATCATTTTTAATTTTCATGCATAGAAGTATGCATAAAGGAAAATTTTTTATATCAAAAGTGTTACTTTTATCATTTTTAATTTTCATGCATAGAAGTATGCATAAAGGAAAAAATTTTATATCAAAAGTGTTACTTTTATCATTTTTAATTTTCATGCATAGAAGTATGCATAAAGGAAAATTTTTATATCAAAAGTGTTACTTTTATCATTTTTAATTTTCATGCATAGAAGTATGCATAAAGGAAAAATTTTTATATCAAAAGTGTTACTTTTATCATATTGGATTTCATGCAGAGAGGTATGCATAAAAGTTGATTATTTTATTATAAAAGTGTGACTTTTATCATAATTGAATTTCATGCATAGAGGTATGCATGAAAGTTGATTATTTTATTGTAAGAGTGTTACTTTTATCATATTGGATTTCATGCATATAGGTATGCATAAAAGATATTCTTTTTATACTAAAAGTGTGATTTTCCTCATAAATGGATTTTATGCATAACTTAGATAATTGATTTTAATTTCGAAAGTGTTAGTCTCCTTAAATGGAATTTATGCATAAATAAATGTGTAGAGAAATCTTATATCAAATATAAGAATTCTCTTTTAAAAAAAAAGATATGAAATGTGATAAGATGTGATAAGAGGTGTATGAGATGTGATAAGATTTGATAAGATGCGTATGGAAAGTGATAGGATGTGATAAGAGATGTATGAGATGTAAAAAGATGTGATAAGATGTGTATGAGATGTGATAAGATTTGATAAGATGCGTATGGAAAGTGATAGGATGTGATAAGAGGTGTATGAGATGTAAAAAGATGTGATAAGATGTGTATGAGATGTGATAGAATGTGTTAAGATGAGTTAGGATGTGTTAAGATGCATATGGGATGTGTTAGGACGAGAATGGATGTAATATGGTTGTATGAATGTGATGTGGATGTATACATGTAGATGTATATGTAGATATAATATGGTTGTATGAATGTGATGTGGATGTATATGTATGAATGTGAATGTGGATGTATAGATGTGAATGTGGAATGTGGATGTGGATGTATGTATGTATGTGGATGTAGATGTGGATGTATAGATGTGAATGGGAAGGTGGATGTGGATGTATGTGAATGTGGATGTAGATGTGGATGTATAGATGTGAATGTGGAATGTGGATGTGGATGTATGTATGTATGTGGATGTATAGATGTGGATGTGGATGTGGATGTGGATGTATGTATGTATGTGGATGTAGATGTGGATGTATAGATGTGAATGAGAATGTGGATGTGGATGTATGTATGTATGTGGATGTGGATGTATGAATGAGGACGTGATAGTAGATGTATGCATGTGGATGTGATGTATGGATGTGTATGTATGAATGTGGATGTATAAATGAGGATGTGAAAATGGAGGTAAGCATGTAGATGTGGATGTATGAACGTGAAAATGGATATATGCATGAAGATGTATATGCATAGATGTGAATGTGGATGTAGGTGTGGATGTATAGATGTGAATGGATGTGGATGTATAGATATGAATGGGAATGTGGATGTGGATGTATGTGAATGTGGATGTAGATGTGGATGTATAGATGTGAATGTGGAATGTGGATGTGGATGTATGTATGTATGTGGATATAGATGTGGATGTATAGATGTGAATGGGAATGGAGATGTGGATGTATGTGAATGTGAATGTAGATGTGGAAGTATGTGAATGTGAATATAGATGTGGATGTATAGATGTGAATGTGGAATGTGAATCTATAGATGTGGATGTATGGGAATGTGGATGTGGATGTATGTGAATGTGAATGTAGATGTGGATGTATAGATGTGAATGTGGAATGTGGATGTGGATGTATGTATGTATGTGGATGTAGATGTGGATGTATGGATGTGTATGTATGAAAATGGATATGGGATGTGGAAGTATAAATGAGGATGTGAAAATGGAGGTAAGCATGTAGATGTGGATGTATGGATGTGAATGTGGATGTGGATGTAGATGTATGGATGTGGATATGGATGTGTATGTATGAATGTGGATATGGGATGTGGATGTATAAATGAAGATGTGAAAATGAAGATAAGCATGTAGATGTGGATGTATGGATGTGGATGTGGATGTGGATGTGGATGTATGGATGTGGATATGGATGTGAATATATGATATGTGATGTGAAGGAATCTGAAGTGAAGAGATGGAAAATGAGGTGATTGGATGAGTACACATATAAATGGAATGTGGAATAAGTAATGTGGATTAATGAGGGATAATGTGGAAAAATGAGAGTTAATATAGAAACTGTATTTGTAAACTGTTTGTAAATGCTGTTTGCAAATGGCTGTTTTATGTCAAGAATGCTGGGGAAGCATTTTGACCGTCTTGTGATTAAGGTCGTGGAGACCTAACTGATAAAGTTGCAACTGCTGACGGAGAGTCAATGGAGGACGTCTCGCGTAGCAAGGTCAACCGAGGTCTTGACCAGCCTCGGTTCGATTAAAATGGTGAGCTTCCGGTACGGTGGATGAGGGACCAAGGAAGCGGCCTATGAGTGAAGCGCTAGGTCACCTGCGAAGGATCCTAGAGGGTGCTGACCATACGGTGCTCAGGCTCTGGGTCGCCCAGGATACCCACGCGTGCGTCGAGGAAGATATTGGAACAAGGAGTAAGAGTTGTTTTGTGAAACTGGGCATGGATCTGGTTGATTGACCTTGCTGGTCTTCAATGGATGAGTCCATGGCTCTTTATATGGATCTGTTGGTTGATCTTGCTGATCTTCAACGAGAGTCCATCTTGAATTTTTATAAGTGATTATATTGCCGAGTATTATGGGCTAGGAACTATTGAAAAGGCCCCTGTGTGGACAGGTGGTGAGCGTTCTAGTTGCCAATGATGCCATAGATACTCTGATGAGGAATGATGGGAAATTATGAATCAACCGGATAAATTGGAAGATTGTGATCAGTGGTACTATGGTTTCATTAAAGGATTGTTTTAAAGTTAGCTGATGCTAAGAAAAAGGCAATTTCATATTGGGTGTGTAAGTGGTGTGACTAGTTTTATGTTTGCATGAACTTCCGGCTAGGGGGCCTTGGAACTCTTTTCCTTGGTACCCGGGACAAAACCTAACCAAATTCCAAATTGGATCCCATCACTACAGTGGTTGGGCGGTTGGCTAACCCATGGGATCGGATGGGGTTAGGCTGGACTGATGGATCCGTAAATCGAGATTTAATTTCTATTATTACGATAGATGAAGTAAATCCCGGATAGAAATTGTTCTATGGATAGGAATCAACGGCTGTGCCTCTTGATGGGGAAAAAAGCGTTGATCCCAATGATCCAAGTGCAAGTTTCTTCCTTGAATTGACCAAGTACCGTTAAAGGTGTAGTCAGATCAGTTGATTCGTAATGATCTTGACTACGTTAGAGTAAAGAGTTATCCTGGTGGAATCGCCCATGCTTTCCAGGTAAAGGAAGTTTTTCCGGTTTCGGTTTTGGACAAACCGACGGATTAGTCTCTTGTCCGGATATCCGTGGGCGAGGCCCCAAAGTGTGGGTCCCTGGCCCGCGCATGAAGTGCTACTTCCGCTGCTAGTACCCCGAATCCGTCGCATGGTGGGGACAGGGATCTCACAGTTGGTATCAGAGCCAATTGGTTAATAAAGATCAACTGAGAAGCCAAATATGTCAAAAATTATCAAGAAGCACAAAAAGGTTGTAATTGTGTGATATAAGTCATACAATTTGATATTCAAACTAGAATTCGTAATTTGGTAATTGGGTCTTCAGATGGAAGTACCGCAATTATATAGAATCCCTGACTTGCTTGAGGCCTAGACATGATGGTATTTACCTTATAATTCCAAGGACCGTGACTACCCGTATATACCGAGAGTATACTGCAGCTCTTTACTGACAGTATATACGAGTAAATCTAAGACTTGAAATTATAAGCATTATTGCTATCCAGAGGATGATTTCGAATGTGGTTGATATGATTTTTAATTCTGTTTGAGAATTGATGAATTGATTTGGATTCTGATTGAAAAATGATGATCCCTGAAATTTGGTTGAAATATAATAAGCTGAGCGAAACCTCAATGAGGATGAATGGGACGAGTCCCTGTGATGATATTCATAACTGGAATGATGATAATGATTTCAACAAATCACTATGAGATTAGTGGATTGTGCTGTCAGATTGCTACTATTAATACTTGACCGTTAGATCAAGTTAAGGGATGACAAATTGAGGACTTACTTGACTGAAATTCCCGTGGAGGAATGTTCAGAAGGAAATTTTTCGGTCTAATGGACCATTATCATGTTAAAGATATGAATGATATGATCTGAATGAATTGTTGATGAGTTCTAAGGGATATTTATCCCAGTATTCTGTTGGGTTGACCAGAATATAAGGAACCCCAGAATAAAATTGGATCTTAAGAAAAAGAGTTATCCTCTACCTTGCGAGATGAGGACATCTCGCACTTTTCAAGTGGGGTAGAATGTAAGATTCCTCCCCAGCCTTCGAGGTATACAGGAGTAAGAATCTCCCTTTTTGATCTTATAATTATTCCCTCTCTAAAATAAAAGAAAGATTCTGTTTAAAAAAAGGAAGACCCTTTCCCTAGAATACTTCTCAGGAGTCACGCCTGTTTTAAGGATTCAGAACAATGAGTTCAGAAGTGAAAATCGGTGTTTTGGATACCAAGGTTTTGGTCTTCATTCGAGTACGGCACAAAAGAAGTTCTTTATCTATTGGGGAGTTTAAGAAGTTATCCCCCAGATATTGTGAGCCTTATCTGAATTCAAAGAAAGTAAGTGACTTAGCTTATGAGCTTCTTTTATCTCCTCATCTCAAAGTTCTTAATGCCTTCTATAGAAAATTGTGCCAAACCCAAATCATGGAAAGACGGTAAAACTTCAGTGGCAAGCTACCGTTGGCTTCTAAGTTACGCTAGCTCCTTCCTTTATATAAGTCGTAACTTTTACTTGTCGCTCACAGTAATCTTACTCCCATCGATCTCCTTTCTTCCTAATCTCCTTCATGGCTTGGCAACAAGAATTAGTTTTATCCATAATGATTCCTCACCTTCAAGACGCAAGTGAGTCTGTGAAGAAGGATTTTATAGAACAGTATGAGCGCTCACTTTTCCCTCACTTGGGAACTTCTGTAGCACAGACCAAATGGCGGACCTATCAAGACATAACTAGGGTAACACCCTGGGATCAGCAGCACTTTCGCAACAATGTCCGCTTGGCCATGGTTATTGGCCTTGGGTTTGGGTCCCCGATACTACTGCGTCATGAGATCAAGACATCTTGGGTTTTCTGAGCGGGTCTTCTTACTGGCGTGTTTTCTTCCTCATCAGAAGATATGCCTTTACCCCGTTTTTGGTTTGCCTCTCAGAGGTCCTTTTGTTAGATCACCTCATACCACTGAGATAGGTGCATCAATAACCAACAGAATTATTCCCATAGATGAGTTACCTTATACATGCGCAGCTTGTGAGGATTGCTTTTGTGACCATATGATGGACGGGCTTATGGAAGTGTAAAGAGTTCTTCTATCTTTACTGTATAAGTTCTGAGAATGAATAAAGTTTAAATCTTGTTCTTATCTTGAATCTTGCTATCTTTGAGACTTTTCTTGGTGGTTAATCCTGATTTAAATTTTTCTCTAAGTCTCATAATTCGTGCATCTTGCGAAATTATCCCAGTTTACGAGATGAGGACATCTCGCGTTTTTTAAGTGGGGTAGAATGTAAGATTCCTCTCCCCCCCTTTTGATGTCTAGTATCTTCTCCTGTAATCAATCCCTCTTCAGAAATATAAAAGACTTGTTTCTAACTGCTGTTTTAACCTAGAGAGAGAAAATATTCTAGAGAGAGAATATTCAAAATTTTAATATTGTTGGATAGAAAATTATCTCATCTTATTAAAATAAGTTCCCCTGAAACAGAAATTCAAAAAGATCTTTCCAATGTGCAATTGGAATTAATTGGAAATGAGTATAAAGGACCTTAGCCTAAGGGTCTAGATTTTCAGAAATTTTTGGATTATGGTCCAATTAAGGTTCCTATGGGCCAATAGCATCAATCCATGTGTAGGGAGGAGATAAATCCAATTTGTAAAAGAAGATACCCAAAAATGAGTAAATGCTCACATAAGATGAAGAGTTGAAAATGTACAAGGTTTATTAGTAAAAAACTATGAGCAATATTAAAAATATGAGATATTTTGGGTATCCAAAAATGAGTAAATGCTCACATAAGATGAAGAGTTGAAAATGTACAAGGTTTATTAGTAAAAAACTATGAGCAATATTAAAATGATTCCATTATGACACATATGTAAGGAAGGGGAGTTCTTTAAAGGAGGTGCATATTTCACATAAGATGAAGAGTTGAAAATGTACAAGGTTTATTAGTAAAAAAAACTATGAGCAATATTAAAATGATTCCATTATGACACATATGTAAGGAATGGGAGTTCTTTAAAGGAGGTGCATATTTCACATAAGATGAAGAGTTGAAAATGTACAAGGTTTATTAGTAAAAAAAACTATGAGCAATATTAAAATGATTCCATTATGACACATATGTAAGGAAGGGGAGTTCTTTAAAGGAGGTGCATATTTCACATGCTTGAATGAGTATTAAACTCATAAAAATTGAGATATTTCATCTCTCCTCTCTCCTAATTCAAGTCTAGTTCCAAAAAGTTAGCTTAACTGACCTAAAAATGGTCAAAAATTGACCAAACTGATTTGGAAAATTCTAGAATCAGTTTGTTTGGTTAGGAGCTCAATTTTTCCTATAAATAGAAGCCTCCCCCTTGTTGAAAAATATATAGTGTTTATGCATCGTTACTCTACTCCACCTAAGCCAAGAACTGTGAATTCATTTAATAATTCACTAGTTTTTGGAGCTTCCCTCTTTCTTCAATCCCCATTAGTGGCTCCATCAACATACTTAACCAATTGATTGGTTGGGGGCCTCTACCGTGAATAAAGAATCAAGCAATTTGTAAGGTAATTAGTGAATATTGATCTTTTCTATAATTTCTCAATGTTTCTCTCTTCTCAACCCCTCTCAAGCTTGAGAAGCTTAATTGGTATGGTTTTTTTTAATGCTATTGAAGTTAATTGGTGAATAGTAGTGAAGAGTTACATAATTTAATAAATGCTATTGAAGTTAATTTCCATTTATGTTTAAATTCTAATGGTTTTTATGTAATTTCTCTCTTTCACTCAAGAAATGGTCATACTCATGACCCATTCTCAATCCAAATCAAGCTTTTCATAAAGCTTTTCCTTAACCCAAGATTAAGCTATGCTTGAGGCTAAATTAATGGCTTTTTTCTATGCTTTTAGTTTAAGTATATTGATGATTCAATCCATTATGGATTAATGATCCAATTAGAGATCATTTTAATTATTTCCTTAATGATAAGCTTTATCCCTTAGAAAAATTGAGATTTATCAGTCATAGCAGCGGAGCTATGGCAAAATTTTTATAAAAATTATGCATAAAATAATTTCATCCAAAGCATAAAAAGAGGACTTCCTACCATATTCTAGGAATTATCATCCTAGATTAATTGTTTTATATTATGCATTATTGATTTTCATGCATAGAGCTATGCATAAAATATTATTATTTTAACATAAAAGTGTTACTTTTATCATATTTGGATTTCATGCATAGAGGTATGCATAAAAGATTATTATTTTAACATAAAAGTGTTACTTTTATCAAATTTTAATTTTCATGCATAGAAGTATGCATAAAGGATAATTTTTTTATATTAAAAGTGTTACTTTTATCATTTTTAATTTTCATGCATAGAAGTATGCATAAAGGAAAAATTTTTATATCAAAAGTGTTACTTTTATCATTTTTAATTTTCATGCATAGAAGTATGCATAAAGGAAAATTTTTATATCAAAAGTGTTACTTTTATCATTTTTAATTTTCATGCATAGAAGTATGCATAAAGGAAAAATTTTTATATCAAAAGTGTTACTTTTATCATATTGGATTTCATGCAGAGAGGTATGCATAAAAGTTGATTATTTTATTATAAAAGTGTGACTTTTATCATAATTGAATTTCATGCATAGAGGTATGCATGAAAGTTGATTATTTTATTGTAAGAGTGTTACTTTTATCATATTGGATTTCATGCATATAGGTATGCATAAAAGATATTCTTTTTATACTAAAAGTGTGATTTTCCTCATAAATGGATTTTATGCATAACTTAGATAATTGATTTTAATTTCGAAAGTGTTAGTCTCCTTAAATGGAATTTATGCATAAATAAATGTGTAGAGAAATCTTATATCAAATATAAGAATTCTCTTTTAAAAAAAAAAGATATGAAATGTGATAAGATGTGATAAGAGGTGTATGAGATGTGATAAGATTTGATAAGATGCGTATGGAAAGTGATAGGATGTGATAAGAGATGTATGAGATGTAAAAAGATGTGATAAGATGTGTATGAGATGTGATAAGATTTGATAAGATGCGTATGGAAAGTGATAGGATGTGATAAGAGGTGTATGAGATGTAAAAAGATGTGATAAGATGTGTATGAGATGTGATAGAATGTGTTAAGATGAGTTAGGATGTGTTAAGATGCATATGGGATGTGTTAGGACGAGAATGGATGTAATATGGTTGTATGAATGTGATGTGGATGTATACATGTAGATGTATATGTAGATGTAATATGGTTGTATGAATGTGATGTGGATGTATATGTATGAATGTGAATGTGGATGTAGATGTGGCTGTATAGATGTGAATGTGGAATGTGGATGTGGATGTATGTATGTATGTGGATGTAGATGTGGATGTATAGATGTGAATGGGAAGGTGGATGTGGATGTATGTGAATGTGGATGTAGATGTGGATGTATAGATGTGAATGTGGAATGTGGATGTGGATGTGGATGTATGTATGTATGTGGATGTAGATGTGGATGTATAGATGTGAATGAGAATGTGGATGTGGATGTATGTATGTATGGGGATGTGGATGTATGAATGAGGACGTGATAGTAGATGTATGCATGTGGATGTGATGTATGGATGTGTATGTATGAATGTGGATGTATAAATGAGGATGTGAAAATGGAGGTAAGCATGTAGATGTGGATGTATGAACGTGAAAATGGATATATGCATGAAGATGTATATGCATAGATGTGAATGTGGATGTAGATGTGGATGTATAGATGTGAATGGATGTGGATGTATAGATATGAATGGGAATGTGGATGTGGATGTATGTGAATGTGGATGTAGATGTGGATGTATAGATGTGAATGTGGAATGTGGATGTGGATGTATGTATGTATGTGGATGTAGATGTGGATGTATAGATGTGAATGAGAATGGAGATGTGGATGTATGTGAATGTGAATGTAGATGTGGAAGTATGTGAATGTGAATATAGATGTGGATGTATAGATGTGAATGTGGAATGTGAATGTATAGATGTGGATGTATGGGAATGTGGATGTGGATGTATGTGAATGTGAATGTAGATGTGGATGTATAGATGTGAATGTGGAATGTGGATGTGGATGTATGTATGTATGTGGATGTAGATGTGGATGTATGGATGTGTATGTATGAAAATGGATATGGGATGTGGAAGTATAAATGAGGATGTGAAAATGGAGGTAAGCATGTAGATGTGGATGTATGGATGTGAATGTGGATGTGGATGTAGATGTATGGATGTGGATATGGATGTGTATGTATGAATGTGGATATGGGATGTGGATGTATAAATGAAGATGTGAAAATGAAGATAAGCATGTAGATGTGGATGTATGGATGTGGATGTGGATGTGGATGTGGATGTATGGATGTGGATATGGATGTGAATATATGATATGTGATGTGAAGGAATCTGAAGTGAAGAGATGGAAAATGAGGTGATTGGATGAGTACACATATAAATGGAATGTGGAATAAGTAATGTGGATTAATGAGTGATAATGTGGAAAAATGAGAGTTAATATAGAAACTGTATTTGTAAACTGTTTGTAAATGCTGTTTGCAAATGGCTGTTTTATGTCAAGAATGCTGGGGAAGCATTTTGACCGTCTTGTGATTAAGGTCGTGGAGACCTAACTGATAAAGTTGCAACTGCTGACGGAGAGTCAATGGAGGACGTCTCGCGTAGCAAGGTCGACCGAGGTCTTGACCAGCCTCGGTTCGATTAAAATGGTGAGCTTCCGGTACGGTGGATGAGGGACCAAGGAAGCGGCCTATGAGTGAAGCGCTAGGTCACCTGCGAAGGATCCTAGAGGGTGCTGACCATACGGTGCTCGGGCTCTGGGTCGCCCAAGATACCCACGCGTGCATCGAGGAAGATATTGGAACAAGGAGTAAGAGTTGTTTTGTGAAACTGGGCATGGATCTGGTTGATTGACCTTGCTGGTCTTCAATGGATGAGTCCATGGCTCTTTATATGGATCTGTTGGTTGATCTTGCTGATCTTCAACGAGAGTCCATCTTGAATTTTTATAAGTGATTATATTGCCGAGTATTATGGGCTAGGAACTATTGAAAAGGCCCCTGTGTGGACAGGTGGTGAGCGTTCTAGTTGCCAATGATGCCATAGATACTCTGATGAGGAATGATGGGAAATTATGAATCAACCGGATAAATTGGAAGATTGTGATCAGTGGTACTATGGTTTCATTAAAGGATTGTTTTAAAGTTAGCTGATACTAAGAAAAAGGCAATTTCATATTGGGTGTGTAAGTGGTGTGACTAGTTTTATGTTTGCATGAACTTCCGGCTAGGGGGCCTTGGAACTCTTTTCCTTGGTACCCGGGACAAAACCTAACCAAATTCCAAATTGGATCCCATCACTACAGTGGTTGGGCGGTTGGCTAACCCATGGGATCGGATGGGGTTAGGCTGGACTGATGGATCCGTAAATCGAGATTTAATTTCTATTATTACGATAGATGAAGTAAATCCCGGATAGAAATTGTTCTATGGATAGGAATCAATGGCTGTGCCTCTTGATGGGGAAAAAAGCGTTGATCCCAATGATCCAAGTGCAAGTTTCTTCCTTGAATTGACCAAGTACCGTTAAAGGTGTAGTCAGATCAGTTGATTCGTAATGATCTTGACTACGTTAGAGTAAAGAGTTATCCTGGTGGAATCGCCCATGCTTTCCAGGTAAAGGAAGTTTTTCCGGTTTCGGTTTTGGACAAACCGATGGATTAGTCTCTTGTCCGGATATCCGTGGGCGAGGCCCCAAAGTGTGGGTCCCTGGCCCGCGCATGAAGTGCTACTTCCGCTGCTAGTACCCCGAATCCGTCGCATGGTGGGGACAGGGATCTCACAGTTGGTATCAGAGCCAATTGGTTAATAAAGATCAACTGAGAAGCCAAATATGTCAAAAATTATCAAGAAGCACAAAAAGGTTGTAATTGTGTGATATAAGTCATACAATTTGATATTCAAACTAAAATTCGTAATTTGGTAATTGGGTCTTCAGATGGAAGTACCGCAATTATATAGAATCCCTGACTTGCTTGAGGCCTAGACATGATGGTATTTACCTTATAATTCCAAGGACCGTGACTACCCGTATATACCGAGAGTATACTGCAGCTCTTTACTGACAGTATATACGAGTAAATCTAAGACTTGAAATTATAAGCATTATTGCTATCCAGAGGATGATTTCGAATGTGGTTGATATGATTTTTAATTCTGTTTGAGAATTGATGAATTGATTTGGATTCTGATTGAAAAATGATGATCCCTGAAATTTGGTTGAAATATAATAAGCTGAGCGAAACCTCAATGAGGATGAATGGGACGAGTCCCTGTGATGATATTCATAACTGGAATGATGATAATGATTTCAGCAAATCACTATGAGATTAGTGGATTGTGCTGTCAGATTGCTACTATTAATACTTGACCGTTAGATCAAGTTAAGGGATGACAAATTGAGGACTTACTTGACTGAAATTCCCGTGGAGGAATGTTCAGAAGGAAATTTTTCGGTCTAATGGACCATTATCATGTTAAAGATATGAATGATATGATCTGAATGAATTGTTGATGAGTTCTAAGGGATATTTATCCCAGTATTCTGTTGGGTTGACCAGAATATAAGGAACCCCAGAATAAAATTGGATCTTAAGAAAAAGAGTTATCCTCTACCTTGCGAGATGAGGACATCTCGCACTTTTCAAGTGGGGTAGAATGTAAGATTCCTCCCCAGCCTTCGAGGTATACAGGAGTAAGAATCTCCCTTTTTGATCTTATAATTATTCCCTCTCTAAAATAAAAGAAAGATTCTGTTTAAAAAAAGGAAGACCCTTTCCCTAGAATACTTCTCAGGAGTCACGCCTGTTTTAAGGATTCAGAACAATGAGTTCAGAAGTGAAAATCGGTGTTTTGGATACCAAGGTTTTGGTCTTCATTCGAGTACGGCACAAAAGAAGTTCTTTATCTATTGGGGAGTTTAAGAAGTTATCCCCCAGATATTGTGAGCCTTATCTGAATTCAAAGAAAGTAAGTGACTTAGCTTATGAGCTTCTTTTATCTCCTCATCTCAAAGTTCTTAATGCCTTCTATAGAAAATTGTGCCAAACCCAAATCATGGAAAGACGGTAAAACTTCAGTGGCAAGCTACCGTTGGCTTCTAAGTTACGCTAGCTCCTTCCTTTATATAAGTCGTAACTTTTACTTGTCGCTCACAGTAATCTTACTCCCATCGATCTCCTTTCTTCCTAATCTCCTTCATGGCTTGGCAACAAGAATTAGTTTTATCCATAATGATTCCTCACCTTCAAGACGCAAGTGAGTCTGTGAAGAAGGATTTTATAGAACAGTATGAGCGCTCACTTTTCCCTCACTTGGGAACTTATGTAGCGCAGACCAAATGGCGGACCTATCAAGACATAACTAGGGTAACACCCTGGGATCAGCAGTACTTTCGCAACAATGTCCGCTTGGCCATGGTTATTGGCCTTGGGTTTGGGTCCCCGATACTACTGCGTCATGAGATCAAGACATCTTGGGTTTTCTGAGCGGGTCTTCTTACTGGCGTGTTTTCTTCCTCATCAGAAGATATGCC
Organism: Cibotium barometz; assembly: GCF_041138505.1. Taxonomy (NCBI): domain Eukaryota; kingdom Viridiplantae; phylum Streptophyta; class Polypodiopsida; order Cyatheales; family Cibotiaceae; genus Cibotium; species Cibotium barometz. Next base: position 28,301,675 of record NC_141086.1, read on the forward strand.
TTTACCCCGTTTTTGGTTTGCCTCTCAGAGGTCCTTTTGTTAGATCACCTCATACCACTGAGATAGGTGCATCAATAACCAACAGAATTATTCCCATAGATGAGTTACCTTATACATGCGCAGCTTGTGAGGACTGCTTTTGTGACCATATGATGGATGGGCTTATGGAAGTGTAAAGAGTTCTTCTATCTTTACTGTATAAGTTCTGAGAATGAATAAAGTTTAAATCTTGTTCTTATCTTGAATCTTGCTATCTTTGAGACTTTTCTTGGTGGTTAATCCTGATTTAAATTTTTCTCTAAGTCTCATAATTCGTGCATCTTGCGAAATTATCCCAGTTTACGAGATGAGGACATCTCTCGTTTTTTAAGTGGGGTAGAATGTAAGATTCCTCTCCCCCCCTTTTGATGTCTAGTATCTTCTCCTGTAATCAATCCCTCTTCAGAAATATAAAAGACTTGTTTCTAACTGCTGTTTTAACCTAGAGAGAGAAAATATTCTAGAGAGAGAATATTCAAAATTTTAATATTGTTGGATAGAAAATTATCTCATCTTATTAAAATAAGTTCCCCTGAAACAGAAATTCAAAAAGATCTTTCCAATGTGCAATTGGAATTAATTGGAAATGAGTATAAAGGACCTTAGCCTAAGGGTCTAGATTTTCAGAAATTTTTAGATTATGGTCCAATTAAGGTTCCTATGGGACAATAGCATCAATCCATGTGTAGGGAGGAGATAAATCCAATTTGTAAAAGAAGATACCCAAAAATGAGTAAATGCTCACATAAGATGAAGAGTTGAAAATGTACAAGGTTTATTAGTAAAAAACTATGAGCAATATTAAAAATATGAGATATTTTGGGTATCCAAAAATGAGTAAATGCTCACATAAGATGAAGAGTTGAAAATGTACAAGGTTTATTAGTAAAAAACTATGAGCAATATTAAAATGATTCCATTATGACACATATGTAAGGAAGGGGAGTTCTTTAAAGGAGGTGCATATTTCACATAAGATGAAGAGTTGAAAATGTACAAGGTTTATTAGTAAAAAAAACTATGAGCAATATTAAAATGATTCCATTATGACACATATGTAAGGAATGGGAGTTCTTTAAAGGAGGTGCATATTTCACATAAGATGAAGAGTTGAAAATGTACAAGGTTTATTAGTAAAAAAAAACTATGAGCAATATTAAAATGATTCCATTATGACACATATGTAAGGAAGGGGAGTTCTTTAAAGGAGGTGCATATTTCACATGCTTGAATGAGTATTAAACTCATAAAAATTGAGATATTTCATCTCTCCTCTCTCCTAATTTAAGTCTAGTTCCAAAAAGTTAGCTTAACTGACCTAAAAATGGTCAAAAATTGACCAAACTGATTTGGAAAATTCTAGAATCAGTTTGTTTGGTTAGGAGCTCAATTTTTCCTATAAATAGAAGCCTCCCCCTTGTTGAAAAATATATAGTGTTTATGCATCGTTACTCTACTCCACCTAAGCCAAGAACTGTGAATTCATTTAATAATTCACTAGTTTTTGGAGCTTCCCTCTTTCTTCAATCCCCATTAGTGGCTCCATCAACATACTTAACCAATTGATTGGTTGGGGGCCTCTACCGTGAATAAAGAATCAAGCAATTTGTAAGGTAATTAGTGAATATTGATCTTTTCTATAATTTCTCAATGTTTCTCTCTTCTCAACCCCTCTCAAGCTTGAGAAGCTTAATTGGTATGGTTTTTTTTAATGCTATTGAAGTTAATTGGTGAATAGTAGTGAAGAGTTACATAATTTAATAAATGCTATTGAAGTTAATTTCCATTTATGTTTAAATTCTAATGGTTTTTATGTAATTTCTCTCTTTCACTCAAGAAATGGTCATACTCATGACCCATTCTCAATCCAAATCAAGCTTTTCATAAAGCTTTTCCTTAACCCAAGATTAAGCTATGCTTGAGGCTAAATTAATGGCTTTTTTCTATGCTTTTAGTTTAAGTATATTGATGATTCAATCCATTATGGATTAATGATCCAATTAGAGATCATTTTAATTATTTCCTTAATGATAAGCTTTATCCCTTAGAAAAATTGAGATTTATCAGTCATAGCAGCGGAGCTATGGCAAAATTTTTATAAAAATTATGCATAAAATAATTTCATCCAAAGCATAAAAAGAGGACTTCCTACCATATTCTAGGAATTATCATCCTAGATTAATTGTTTTATATTATGCATTATTGATTTTCATGCATAGAGCTATGCATAAAATATTATTATTTTAACATAAAAGTGTTACTTTTATCATATTTGGATTTCATGCATAGAGGTATGCATAAAAGATTATTATTTTAACATAAAAGTGTTACTTTTATCAAATTTTAATTTTCATGCATAGAAGTATGCATAAAGGATAATTTTTTTATATTAAAAGTGTTACTTTTATCATTTTTAATTTTCATGCATAGAAGTATGCATAAAGGAAAAATTTTTATATCAAAAGTGTTACTTTTATCATTTTTAATTTTCATGCATAGAAGTATGCATAAAGGAAAATTTTTATATCAAAAGTGTTACTTTTATCATTTTTAATTTTCATGCATAGAAGTATGCATAAAGGAAAAATTTTTATATCAAAAGTGTTACTTTTATCATATTGGATTTCATGCAGAGAGGTATGCATAAAAGTTGATTATTTTATTATAAAAGTGTGACTTTTATCATAATTGAATTTCATGCATAGAGGTATGCATGAAAGTTGATTATTTTATTGTAAGAGTGTTACTTTTATCATATTGGATTTCATGCATATAGGTATGCATAAAAGATATTCTTTTTATACTAAAAGTGTGATTTTCCTCATAAATGGATTTTATGCATAACTTAGATAATTGATTTTAATTTCGAAAGTGTTAGTCTCCTTAAATGGAATTTATGCATAAATAAATGTGTAGAGAAATCTTATATCAAATATAAGAATTCTCTTTTAAAAAAAAAAGATATGAAATGTGATAAGATGTGATAAGAGGTGTATGAGATGTGATAAGATTTGATAAGATGCGTATGGAAAGTGATAGGATGTGATAAGAGATGTATGAGATGTAAAAAGATGTGATAAGATGTGTATGAGATGTGATAAGATTTGATAAGATGCGTATGGAAAGTGATAGGATGTGATAAGAGGTGTATGAGATGTAAAAAGATGTGATAAGATGTGTATGAGATGTGATAGAATGTGTTAAGATGAGTTAGGATGTGTTAAGATGCATATGGGATGTGTTAGGACGAGAATGGATGTAATATGGTTGTATGAATGTGATGTGGATGTATACATGTAGATGTATATGTAGATGTAATATGGTTGTATGAATGTGATGTGGATGTATATGTATGAATGTGAATGTGGATGTAGATGTGGCTGTATAGATGTGAATGTGGAATGTGGATGTGGATGTATGTATGTATGTGGATGTAGATGTGGATGTATAGATGTGAATGGGAAGGTGGATGTGGATGTATGTGAATGTGGATGTAGATGTGGATGTATAGATGTGAATGTGGAATGTGGATGTGGATGTGGATGTATGTATGTATGTGGATGTAGATGTGGATGTATAGATGTGAATGAGAATGTGGATGTGGATGTATGTATGTATGTGGATGTGGATGTATGAATGAGGACGTGATAGTAGATGTATGCATGTGGATGTGATGTATGGATGTGTATGTATGAATGTGGATGTATAAATGAGGATGTGAAAATGGAGGTAAGCATGTAGATGTGGATGTATGAACGTGAAAATGGATATATGCATGAAGATGTATATGCATAGATGTGAATGTGGATGTAGATGTGGATGTATAGATGTGAATGGATGTGGATGTATAGATATGAATGGGAATGTGGATGTGGATGTATGTGAATGTGGATGTAGATGTGGATGTATAGATGTGAATGTGGAATGTGGATGTGGATGTATGTATGTATGTGGATGTAGATGTGGATGTATAGATGTGAATGGGAATGGAGATGTGGATGTATGTGAATGTGAATGTAGATGTGGAAGTATGTGAATGTGAATATAGATGTGGATGTATAGATGTGAATGTGGAATGTGAATGTATAGATGTGGATGTATGGGAATGTGGATGTGGATGTATGTGAATGTGAATGTAGATGTGGATGTATAGATGTGAATGTGGAATGTGGATGTGGATGTATGTATGTATGTGGATGTAGATGTGGATGTATGGATGTGTATGTATGAAAATGGATATGGGATGTGGAAGTATAAATGAGGATGTGAAAATGGAGGTAAGCATGTAGATGTGGATGTATGGATGTGAATGTGGATGTGGATGTAGATGTATGGATGTGGATATGGATGTGTATGTATGAATGTGGATATGGGATGTGGATGTATAAATGAAGATGTGAAAATGAAGATAAGCATGTAGATGTGGATGTATGGATGTGGATGTGGATGTGGATGTGGATGTGGATGTATGGATGTGGATATGGATGTGAATATATGATATGTGATGTGAAGGAATCTGAAGTGAAGAGATGGAAAATGAGGTGATTGGATGAGTACACATATAAATGGAATGTGGAATAAGTAATGTGGATTAATGAGGGATAATGTGGAAAAATGAGAGTTAATATAGAAACTATATTTGTAAACTGTTTGTAAATGCTGTTTGCAAATGGCTGTTTTATGTCAAGAATGCTGGGGAAGCATTTTGACCGTCTTGTGATTAAGGTCGTGGAGACCTAACTGATAAAGTTGCAACTGCTGACGGAGAGTCAATGGAGGACGTCTCGCGTAGCAAGGTCGACCGAGGTCTTGACCAGCCTCGGTTCGATTAAAATGGTGAGCTTCCGGTACGGTGGATGAGGGACCAAGGAAGCGGCCTATGAGTGAAGCGCTAGGTCACCTGCGAAGGATCCTAGAGGGTGCTGACCATACGGTGCTCGGGCTCTGGGTCGCCCAAGATACCCACGCGTGCGTCGAGGAAGATATTGGAACAAGGAGTAAGAGTTGTTTTGTGAAACTGGGCATGGATCTGGTTGATTGACCTTGCTGGTCTTCAATGGATGAGTCCATGGCTCTTTATATGGATCTGTTGGTTGATCTTGCTGATCTTCAACGAGAGTCCATCTTGAATTTTTATAAGTGATTATATTGCCGAGTATTATGGGCTAGGAACTATTGAAAAGGCCCCTGTGTGGACAGGTGGTGAGCGTTCTAGTTGCCAATGATGCCATAGATACTCTGATGAGGAATGATGGGAAATTATGAATCAACCGGATAAATTGGAAGATTGTGATCAGTGGTACTATGGTTTCATTAAAGGATTGTTTTAAAGTTAGCTGATGCTAAGAAAAAGGCAATTTCATATTGGGTGTGTAAGTGGTGTGACTAGTTTTATGTTTGCATGAACTTCCGGCTAGGGGGCCTTGGAACTCTTTTCCTTGGTACCCGGGACAAAACCTAACCAAATTCCAAATTGGATCCCATCACTACAGTGGTTGGGCGGTTGGCTAACCCATGGGATCGGATGGGGTTAGGCTGGACTGATGGATCCGTAAATCGAGATTTAATTTCTATTATTACGATAGATGAAGTAAATCCCGGATAGAAATTGTTCTATGGATAGGAATCAACGGCTGTGCCTCTTGATGGGGAAAAAAGCGTTGATCCCAATGATCCAAGTGCAAGTTTCTTCCTTGAATTGACCAAGTACCGTTAAAGGTGTAGTCAGATCAGTTGATTCGTAATGATCTTGACTACGTTAGAGTAAAGAGTTATCCTGGTGGAATCGCCCATGCTTTCTGGGTAAAGGAAGTTTTTCCGGTTTCGGTTTTGGACAAACTGACGGATTAGTCTCTTGTCCGGATATCCATTGGGCGAGGCCCCGAAGTGTGGGTCCCTGGCCCGCGCATGAAGTGCTACTTCCGCTGCTAGTACCCCGAATCCGTCGCATGGTGGGGACAGGGATCTCACAGGATGAGGTAAGAAGTGTATGTGATAGGATAAGATGTATATGGGTTGTGATAGGGCGAGAATGGATGTGATGTAAAAGATTAGATGTGAAGGCATATGGGGTTATATGAATGGGAATGTGGAAATGGATGTATGTATGTGGATGTGTGGATGTGGAGATGGGAGTGTGGTTGTATGAATGTGAAAATGGATGTATGCATGAAGATGTATATGCATAGATGAGAATATGGATGTAGATGCATAGATGTGAATGTGGATGTGGATGTATACATGAAGATGTATATGCATAGATGTAAATGTGGATGTATAGATGTGAATGTGAATGTGGATGTATGCATGAGGATGTATATGCATAGATGTGAATGTGGATGTATAGATGTGAATGGGAATGTGGATGTGGATGTATGTGAATGTGGAATGTGGATGTGGATGTATGTATGTATGTGGATGTAGATATGGATGTATAGATGTGAATGGGAATGTGGATGTGGATGTATGTGAATGTGGATGTAGATGTGGATGTATAGATGTGAATGTGGAATGTGGATGTGGATGTATGTATGTATGTGGATGTAGATGTGGATGTATAGATGTGAATGGGAATGTGGATGTGGATGTATAAATGTGAATGGGAATATGGATGTGGATGTATGTGAATGTGGATGTAGATGTATGGAAATGTGGATGTGGATGTATGTGAATGTGGATGTAGATGTGGATGTATAGATGTGAATATATGATATGTGATGTGAAGGAATCTGAAGTGAAGAGATGGAAAATGATGTGATTAGATGAGTACATATATAAATGGATGTGGATATGGATATGGATGTGGATGTGGATATGGATGTGAATATATGATATGTGATGTGAAGGAATCTGAAGTGAAGAGATGGAAAATGATGTGATTGGATGAGTACATATATAAATAGAATGTGGAATAAGTAATGTGGATTAATGAGGGATAATGTGGAAAAATGAGAATTAATATAGAAACTGTATTTGTAAACTGTTGTAAATGCTGTTTGTAAATGGCTGTTTTATGTCAAGAATGCTGGGAAAGCATTTTGACCGTCTTGTGATTAAGGTCGTGGAGACCTAACTGATAAAGTTGCAACTGCTGACGGAGAGTCAATGGAGGACGTCTCGCGTAGCAAGGTCGGCCAAGGTCTTGACCAGCCTCGGTTCGATTAAAATGGTGAGCTTCCGGTACGGTGGATGAGGGACCAAGGAAGCGGCCTATGAGTGAAGCGCTAGGTCACCTGCGAAGGATCCTAGAGGGTGCTGACCATACGGTGCTCGGGCTCTGGGTCACCTAGGATACCCACGCGTGCGTCGAGGAAGATATTGGAACAAGGAGTAAGAGTTGTTTTGTGAAACCGGGAATGGATCTGGTTGATTGACCTTGCTGGTCTTCAATGGATGAGTCCATGGCTCTTTATATGGATCTGTTGGTTGATCTTGCTGATCTTCAACGAGAGTCCATCTTGAATTTTATAAGTAATTATTTTACCGAGTATTATGGGCTAGGAACTATTGAAAAGGCCCCTGTGTGGACAGGTGGTGAGCGTTCTAGTTGCCAATGATGCCATAGATACTCTGATGAAGGAATGATGGGAAATTATGAATCAACTGGATAAATTGGAAGATTGTGATCAGTGGTACTATGGTTTCATTAAAGGATTGTTTTAAAGTTAGCCGATGCTAAGAAAAAGGCAATTTCATATTGGGTGTGTAAGTGGTGTGGCTAGTTTTATGTTTGCATGAACTTCCGGCTAGGGGGCCTTGGAACTCTTTTCCTTGGTACCCGGGACAAAACCTAACCAAATTCCAAATTGGATCCCATCACTACAGTGGTTGGGCGGTTGGCTAACCCATGGGATCGGATGGGGTTAGGCTGGACTGATGGATCCGTAAATCGAGATTTAATTTCTATTATTACGATAGATGAAGTAAATCCCGGATAGAAATTGTTCTATGGATAGGAATCAACGGCTGTGACTCTTGATGGGGAAAAAAGCATTGATCCCAATGATCCAAGTGCAAGTTTCTTCCTTGATTTGACCAAGTACCGTTAAAGGTGTAGTCAGATCAGTTGATCCGTAATGATCTTGACTACGTTAGAGTAAAGAGTTATCCTGGTGGAATCGCCCATGCTTTCCGGGTAAAGGAAGTTTTTCCGGTTTCGGTTTTGGACAAACCGACGGATTAGTCTCTTGTCCGGATATCCGTTGGGCGAGGCCCCGAGTGTGAGACCCCTACCCACGCATGATGTGCTACTTCCGCTGCTAGTACCCCGAATCCGTCGCATGGTGGGGACAGGGATCTCACATTTTTGATGTTTTTGAAAAGTGGTTTTCTACCTTTCTTTGACTTGTGGGTAAAGAAACATGGATTTTGGTTATCCAATAGATAAAAACAATCATTCCTTTGAACCTTAGCCTTTCATTGCAATTTATGAGTGGAAAACTTCTCCTAAATTTCAAAGATTCTTTGTCTTTTGGTTATTCATTGCCTTCAAACTTTGCTATCAATCTTAGCTTTGATACCAATGTTAGAGGGTGGAAAGAACCCACTAGAATAATTGCAAACTATTAGTCACAAAGCATAAAATATAAATTGTACATAACACAAAATTGGGTCCAATTTGCTCCCACACAAAGCCCACACCTCCGCTTGGTGTATTTAAATTATATTGCTTGAAATAATTTGTGGGGCTCAAAATAGTGTCCACTTTTACAAATATATCAACTTCTTCAAAAATAGCTTGCTTTATTGGACGTGCAAGCCAATCTACTTAAAAATAGGTGGAAACCTTGAACTTATAAATATGTACATCTCTTGTAAAATCAAATATGTACATGGGAGGTTTCACATGTCCCAATAAATATATACATTGATAATAAATATAGATAATATACAAAATGAAATAATGATATCTTGCATTGTCACAAAATCAAATAATATTGGTCGACACCCAAAATTGAGTGTCTCAAAATATTCATGACCACACCACCAGCTCGCCTCCATTATTTAATCCAAGGATCTGCACTTACATTAACTATGCCAATAAGTTAATAATTTAATTGATTAAAATTACAAATAACCATACAAAAATCATAATATTAAGATGATGCAACTAATACTCCCATGCATGTATACAGTCACCCGTGTACACGTAAAGTAAGCTATGATCATCCGGATTTAGAAAGGTGTCCCAATCTAAATCCATCTAGGAGAATTCATAGATAATGGAAAACATGGGAATATGTAATGAAGTAATTATATATGCCTAGGCACATGGAGATTGGGTCCCATGAGCATAGATTTGGGGCATGGGCATATTGATTAGCCCATGTGAAATGACCGGGAATTATATAAGTGACCTTGGTCTAGGCTATTTTACCCTTTTGCCATCATTTGATATGATAGACATCTTGTCTTCTTGAAGCTTATGCCCAAGCTTTCATGGCTGATTCATGGCAGTCTTTCCATATCTAGGTGCTACTCTCTAGGATGAGTGGGACATGTGTGTACTCCATGTTAATGAGTGCAAACCTCTAGGCCCTTTCATTGCATTAGGATCAAAACCATGGATTCTCTTTATTGCATTCTTATCAGAGCGTTGTAAGCACATGTTCTTGTCTGCTTGCAATTGCAACGCTGTAATCTTCAACCACAACCAATCCTTGTGCTTCCCTATTACAGATAATCGGCTGATCCTTCTCAATGTCTCTAGAAGGACTAGTGACGACCTGTCCTACACGGCTTTTTTGAAGGTTGCACATCTAACTTCTCACTCCCATTCATAACGTCAGAGCCGAAATGGTGTGCTAGCTTCCTTCCATTCACATCATCAGAGCCGGACTATAATTGTATGCCTAGCTTACACCTCTTCAATTTCAGTTACCTATGCAGTAGCTCTAGCTTTGTATGGCTGCAGGAGATTCATTAGAAGAGGTACCGGCATCAAGTTCAATAGCAGTAACCTTGGTGGGGATGAAGAGTACTTGACGCTCATTTTTCCCACATTACCCAACTAGGTTTTCTTATAAACAACTGCACAAGGCAACGCACGGGTTCAACAGATTGTCGGGTGTAGGTGGGATGGGTTTAGTGTATGTTGGTGCTCTTCCCGATGGTAAGAAACTAGCAATGAAGAAGCTCGACATCACCCTCCAAGGTGACATGTCCAAGGGATTTTTGACAGAGGTTGCCACTATGGGTAGAACCAGCCACTTCAACATTGTGTAGCTTGGGCCTGGCCTATCTACACGAAGGCTGCTCACAGACCATCTTGCACCTCGACATCAAACCCCAGAACATCCTCCTAAATGAGGACTTTGAGTCCAAGCTGGCAGATTTTGACTTGGCCAGGGTGGCTAGGGATGCCTCTCACATGGTGACTACCCTAAGGGGAACTCTTGGCTACATAGCTCCAGAGATGTTCTGGTGTGCGTGGCACTTGTGAGCAAAAGATGTGACATCTATAGCTTGGGCATGGTGTAGCTAGAGATGGTGGGTGGGCAAAAAAACATAGAATTGGCATTGCTGATGGCAAAAAATGCAACTAGTACTGAAAGACCAACCTCAGGGGGGTATTCAACCAGTGATGGAAGAAGACAAGGAACAATAGCATTTTGCGAGCTGGGCCTCCAAGAAGTGCAAGGAGGGGAGGAAGCTAGATCTGGTGGACAAGCGGCTGCTGGGGGCCTTCTGCATTGAAGAAGCTGGTAGGATGATAGAGGTGGCATTGTGGTGCATCCAGGAGAAACCCAGCTTGAGGCCTTCAGCTAGATCAGTGGTGCAATGACTGGAGGGATCAAGCATCCCACTAGAGGATGCCCCCTTCTCCATCGTAGCCTACCCCCAGTCTCGTGTTTCAAATCCAGCATCTCCTAGTACCTTCAAGGCTCCCACACATCCTCAACAAGTCACAATAATTAAGAAGTAGGTAGCCCCAAACTAGCTAAATTTCACATCACATATTTGTGTATATATATGTATATGTATATGTATATGTGTGTGTGTGTGTATATAGTACTATAACTACTTTTACAGATACGTTATACTACTGCCTTATAGATTTTTAAGGGCACCCTCAATGTGTAACGTCTCATCTTCTACTTTGAAGGATGATTGGTTCCATGTCCACTGATACCCAGTTGCATGGCAGAGTGCAAGAGGGTAAAGACAAGAGCCCCTTTTGAGGATTCACCAACCAACTCATCTCCTTTAGCCCACACTTTGATATCAGGTATTCCTTCATTCGGGCACTCCACAATAACAAAAAAAGTTTTTCTTGTTTGGTCTTCTTATACTAGCTGAGAGTTTTAGGTCAAGCTTTACAAATCACCCCTTTGGAGCACACTTGCTCTTGACTAAATCTTGTTGAATTGGAGGTCCTCTAGGGCCTGAGTCTCATAGTAAGTCTGAAAAAAAGAAAACTTGGTACATTATGAGCATTGCCCAATTGTAATCCTTGTGAAATTTACATCACATATATTATTTTACATCACATCTCCTAATGCATGTGCCTCACAAATTGTATATTTTTTTTCCATAGCAAGAAAGACTATGTGAATAATGCGATGGATCTATTTGACTTTGTAAATTAGAATTGGTAGTGTAAGGCCTTGAGGTTGCACAAGGGTATGGAATTCAGCTTTTTTTGGGGGGTGTATATTAATGATATTTAGTAAGACATTCATGGCTTGGTATAGATGGCATGCTTAATTTATCTAGCATGAGCTCAAAAAAAGATAAAAGAAAAAATTACATGAAATGGTATGGAGTTCATTTGGGTAATGTGGCCACATTAGGTCATAAAAGTGCACCAATTTACAGCATTGCCTGCATCTGTTGCTCTATGTCGCTAAGCATTTGACTGGTCATCTCGACCCTAATCAATGGGTCAGAACTAGTTAATGGAGTTAAGCAATCTTGTCCGAGACGGACCTTGATTAGATTGGTATGAAGGAATTGGTCTCTGAATTTGGGTTCTAGACTTCCTTGTGTCCTTTTCATGGTAGGAGTCGGGCAGTCTTTTAACTGATGACCAAAACCTTGGCATCCAAAACACCGGTTCTCACTTCTGAACTCATCATTCTGAATCCTTAAAACAGGTGGGCTCCTGAGAAGTATTCTGGGGAAAGTGTCCACTTTTTAAACAGAATCTTTCTTTTATTTTAGAGAGGGAAGGGAGATTCTTACTCCTGCATACCTCGAAGGCTGGGGGAGGAATCTTACAATGAAGATACTCTCTACCTTGATACAAAGGCTCTTGAATCTTCATAGCATGCACATCTTTGATGAATACTTGTTTTGCCAACTCACGTGCTCTCTTGTTTTCATCCCTCGCTACATGCCATATTTGGAAAGCTTGAAAACTATTAAGAAGCCTCCTTACCTTGAAGAACCAGCCCTTCATCTCATCCTTGTTGACCTTCCAAGTGCCATGTACTTGCCTTATAACGAGCATAGCATCACCCTTTACAATTAGCCCCCGAACTCTTCTTCTTTTACATTCTTCAAGACCCAACCATAGGCTGAAATATTCGGCCTCATTGTTGCTCTTGACCACTATCTCTTGGCATCCAAACTAAAGCTCTTTTCCTTGCTTATCCATAAAAACAAAACCAAATCCTCCTTTGCCAATACTCCTCTTGAAAGCTCCATCAAAAAACAAAATACCATCTATGTCCTATATCTCTTCATGCATTGTAGAATTGGGAACAATCTGCTTCTCAACATCCTTTATAGGCTTGGATTTTATCTGTATCTCCTTATAGTAGGTGAGCATATCAGCCATATGTGCCCTCACACTATCCTCCTTGATGAAGCTCATATCAAATTCTTGAAGAGACATAACCCATTTTTGCACCTTTGGATTGTCACCTGGAAATCTCAACACATGAGGCAACAAGCTACAAGAGGTAAGTACCACAAAAGGCCTATAAATCAAATACGATTTAAGCCTCTTAGTAGCATTAACAAGAGTCCAAAAATAAACAACTCAATCTCATGCCATGACCTCTCCACTTCACCCATCGTTTTGCTAATGTAGTAGACATGTCTCATGTATGACTGTTTTCTCCCCTTCTGCATAAGCACGCTCCTACTGCATGCTTCTCAACACTGAGACTTAAGTAGAATACGTGGTTCCAATCTGAGGGCATGATGATACCTGAAGAGTGGAAAGCATATTCTTGATGTTCTTAAAAGCATCCTCTTCCACATGACTCCACATGAATGGATCCTGTTGACTAGCTTTTTGTAAAGGATAAACATGCTATGCGAGCATACAAAAAGACCTTGATAAATACCTGAGCTTTTGAACAAAACTCACGATCTCCTTTGTTGATTTTGGGCTATCCATCAGCAATAAACTCTCCACCTTTGTAGGATCTCAAGCTATGCCATTCTCACTAATCTCATGTCCCAAGAGTATTACCCTGGCTCTTGCGAGTTTGCATTTGGCTGGATTATGTTGAGCTCCACCATCATCAAGCTTCTTGAAGACCATGTCCAACCTTTCTATATGTATCCACCTATCACTATAAACACAAAAATCATCCATGAATATTCTAACAAAAGACCCAAGATAAGGGCCAAGAACCTTGTCAACCCAGCTCTGAAAACTAGCATATGCATTAAGAAGCCCAAAAGGCATAACCCTGTAACAAAACACCCCCCAAGGAGTGATAAAGCTGGTCTTTTTCTGATCCTCTTGGGCTATTTTGATATGAAAATAACCACTAAAACCATCACATACTGAATACCTCTCATGTCCTGCAACTTGGTCTAGTATGTCATCCTGAAAAGGGAGAGGATAGTGATGTCTTTTTGTAGCTGCATTAAGAGGTTTGTAATCCACACAAACCCTACACTTATTACCCTTCTTAGGCACAATTACCACTAGAGAAACCCACTCTGGATCATCAACATGATATATAAAACTAGCCTGCAATAACTCGGTGATTTCTACCTCCAAGACTTGTCTCTCTGAATAGTTCCTAGTCTTCGTAGTTTTTGAGCCACCGGTTTTGCCCCTTCCTTCAGCTTTATCTCATGTACCACGCTTGATGTTCCTCTCATTTGAGTGTAATCTTTAGCAAAAAGCTTTGGGTACCTGCTGTGAAGCAAAGCTCCATATTGTTCTTTCTCCTTAGTGAGATCACTAGCTAGCATCTGCATCAACTCAGCTTTCGGTACATTTGGCTCCACACCACCATGAAAATGAGCATTTTCAGCCACATGACCAGCCACATGACCATCTTTAACTCCATTTATTTGCACTGCACTCATGTGCACATCAAGCTCCAATAAGCTTTAGTCAAATTCCATGTCATCATCAGTGACATGTGAAGACCCTGTAGAATCATAATGATCAAAAGAGCTCGAATCAACTTGTGTGTCCATTTCTGCCTTTTCTCCCATGTCTAAAATCCTCCCACTCTTCAAATCAAACCTTATCATGTTCTCTTTGGGCTTATCAACAAACAAGTCAATACAACCCTTGCACCAATCCTATCTTGACCTCATAGCAATCACAACCAAGGCCCTCCTAAAATGATGGGGTATGCCCCAGCCCCCCTTCTCGCATCACATACGTCAATCGCCACCTTTTGACCAAGAACATTCAACTCCAAATCCTTAATCACACCAAGACACTTCACCTTTGAGCTATTAGCCATCTTCACACTGAAAATTGACTTCCCCGTGATCTTCAATCCAAGCTCATGCATAGCCTCTTCAGTTATGATGCAAACTTGAGCTATCAATATAGACCTTGCTCACCTTCCTGCCATGAATCCAAACATCAACAATAAGTAATATATCAGACATCTTATTCAATTGAACAACATTAGCGTGAGGCAATTTGAATTTGAATCTCTTGACACTAGCAAGCTTATGCCACTGTCTCCTCATGCTAGAACTCAGCTGTAAAAGTTGAGCATAAGTGATATATCAGCCTTCTTATGCTTCACATCACTCAAAAGGCTATAAGGAGGTTGCCCTTTGCCCAATAGGAAGTCATCCATACCAATCTTCCTTCTCCTGGCCTGCTTGCTTGCTAGATTCCCCCTCTTCCATAGTCTGCTTTCCTTTTTCTTGTCTCTTTGTGGCCCTAGTCTCTCTACCTGCATCCTCAACATTTGACCTTTGAACCCTTGTCCTTTTTTGTGCAAGTATATCAGCCACTTCGTCATCTTCTACAACTGCCTCAATCATACCCACATTACCTACGGAATTTGCGGTTGACCTCGTCCTTGATTACCATCTCTATTTCTTGCGTCTTGATTATCCTCGGGTCTCTGTATAATAGGGAACATACCTCCAGGTTCTCTTCGTGTGGTTGAGGACATTGAGGTGCTGTATGGCCTCTCTCTCCACAATTATAACATTGGACATGTTCCAACATGTTTCTTTGTTGCCTCTCACCTTGCAGCCTTCTCACTTGGCTTTGAATAGCCTACATGGCAAGATTCAAGGTTCCAATCTGCTCTGTCAATCTTTGAATTTCTTGATGAAGATCTTATGGGCCCCTATTTGGTTCAATGGCTCTTGGAGCCTCCACACAAAGCTCTCTTTCCACATGCATGTCCATAGGTAAAGGCTCTACCATCAATCCTCGTGTTGCATGATCATGCCACCCTTGTAAACCTGTTCCGCTCTCCTTCTTGGCTCATTCTTGCTTCCTTGCCTTCTTTCTCCATTGCTTTGTAGCCATTCTCACAACCTCGGCATAAGTATCTCGATCTTTAAGTTCTACTTTTTTTCTGATGCTACCATGGAGCAATCCCACAAACTTATCTTTCTTTAAAAAATCAGGTGGTACTTGATTTTCTCCCAAAACCCTTATAATTCTTCTCCAAATCCCTTCAAACCTATTGACAAAGACTGGAATTTCATCCTCCTTACCTTGATACAATCTACTTATCTCTCTCCAAAGATCCTCTGGATTATCAGCCTTTCCATACCTTGTTCTCAATGCTCCTCTCAACAATTCCCAATTCTCTATTTCTTCATTCGTATAGTAGCAACATCTTCAAACCACTTTTTGGCTCTTCCTTCCAATAACAAACAAACCATTCAAACTTTCTAAGCATCCTCCTCTCCCTATTACTGCTAAGTGCTATCAACTTGACTCTTCTCAAAAGCTAGTCTATATCTTCACCTTTCTCCCCCTTTGAATGGCTCATATCCAATACCTGCGTCTTGAGCTAATCTTCAGATGGATTCCAATCTATTGATCAAAGTCCTAAGTGAGAACTCTCTACTCCTCTTCCGTGGGGGCATCAAAAAGTGTCACGGTTCTGAGAGATGGCCTCTATGACACCTCCCACAACTTCACTAGAAAAAGAACCAAGAAGCAATATTCACAAGAACTTCAATCAAATCCTTTAAGAGAAGCTATAGATGGATGAATATAAGATAGAAGCAAGTATTATTGAGAGACTGGATACAAAGCTTCATAGGCAAGAATAATACATCAAACAACTGCAGATAGATGTCTATAAGAAATAAGATTGTGAGAGAGGGTAGAAAGAAAGAGAGCTTAGATCAGCTTCAACCAACAATTGATTCTCCACAGACCAAAAAAACTACAGAAACTACATCATTGCTCTGAAGAAAGCTCCACCTCTAGTGAAAACTACATCAAAGGGTTCTCCACTGTGAGATCCCTGTCCCCACCGCACAACAGATTCGGGGTGCTAGCAGCGGAAGTAGCACATCTTGCGTAGGGCAGGGTCCCACACTCGGGGCCTCGCCCACGGATATCCGGACAGGTGACTAATTCCTCGATTCTTCCAACCCGAACTCAGAAAAACTTCTCTTGCCCGGAAAGCATGGGCGATTCCACCAGGATAACTTTTCTCTAACGTAGTCAAAAACCTTAACTAACTAAGCTCATCTGACCGAACCCGTAGATCTCATAGTCAGATCAAGGAAAAAGATTGTACTTGGATCATAGAGATCAACGCTTTTTTCCTCATTGAGAGGCACAGCCATTGATTCTTTTCCATAGAATAATTTTTGTCCGGGATTTACTTCATCTATCAAACTAAACAAAAATTGAGTCGCGATTTATGGATCCATCAGTCCAGCCTAACCCCATCCACCAGTCCCATGGGTTAGCCAACCGCCCAACCACTGTAGTGATGGGATCCAAATTAGAATTTGGTTACGTTTTGTCCCGGGTACCAGGGAAAAGAGTTCCCAGGCCCCCTAGCCGGAAGTTCAAGCAAACATAAACTAGTCACACCACTTACACACCCAATATGAAATTGCCTTTTTCTCAGCATCAGCTAACTTTAAAACAATCCTTTAATGAAACCATTATGTCACTGATCACTATCCTCAAAATTTGTGGTTGAATCCATATTTTCAATCATTCATTCATCGGTGTACTTGTGGCATCATTGGTAACCAAAACGCTCTCACCACCTGTTCACTCTCAGGGGCCTTTTCGATAGTTCCTAGCTCATAGTAACCGGCAATATATTCACATAACAGAATGGAATCTCCATGGAAGATCAGCAAGATCAACCAACAGATCCATATAAAAGAGCCATGGACTCATCTGTTGAGGACCAGCAAGGTCAATCAACCAGATCCATGCCCAGTTTCAGAAAACAACTCTTACTCCGTATTCCAATATCTTCCACGATGCACGTATGGGTATCTTCGACGACCCAGAGCCCGAGCACCGTATGGTCACAGCACCCTCTAGGATCCTTCGCAGGTCACCTAGCGCTTCACTCATAGGCCGCTTCCTTGGTCCCTCATCCACCGTATTGGAAGCTCACCATTTAAATCGAACCGAGGCTAGTCAAGACCTCGGTTGACCTTGCTACGCGAGATGTCCTCCAATGACTCTCCGTTCATGCAACTTTATCAGGTAGGTCTTCACAACCACATTCTCAAGATAGTCAAAATGCTTTCCCAGCATTCTTGACATAAAACAGTCATTTACAAAACAGTTCACAATTACAGTTTCTATAATGAACTCACATCTTTCCAAATTGTTCCACATCAATCCATATTACTTAATCCAATTCCAATTCATATGTGTATCCATTCTTGACCAGATACATCATTTTCCATCCCATCACATCAGATTCATTCACTTCACATATAACATTCATTCCTATCTTTCTTAATTTACCTTACCTCTCATCACATCCATTTCTCATTATATCTCATTCATTCAGATCTTCTATTATTCATTCACATTGTGATTCACATGACATCTCATCTCATCCTTTCGCTTATATCGACTTCATATCCATTCACATACATATTCGCATTCATATATCCACATCCACATCCACATTCATACATCCACATCCACATTCATATATCCACATCCACATCCATACATCCATTTCCACATCCACATCCATACATCCATTTTCACATCCACATTCATACATTCACATCCACATTCACATTCATACATCCACATCCACTTCCACATCCATACATCCATTTCCACATCCACCTTCATACATTCACATTCCCATTCACATTCATATATTCACATTCATACATCCACATCCAATTCATACATCCACATCCACATTCATATATTCACATTCATACATCCACATCCACATTCCAATTCATACATCCAAATTCACATTTACATCCATACATCCATATCCACATTCACATTCACATCCATACATCCATATCCACATTCCATATCCTCATTCCATATCCTCATTCACATTCACATACATCCACATCCACATTCCATATCTACATCCATATCCTCATTCACACATCCACATTCACATTCACATACATCCACATTCACATTCACATTCACATCCATACATCCATACCCACATTCCATATCTACATCATTTCTTTCACATACATATAACTACATCCATTCTTTCACATACATATAACTACATCCATTCTTTCACATACATACATCTCCATCTATTCCAGGTTCATTTTCATCTATTTGATTCGTTTCACATCCTCATATCTATTTATAGAATACAAGAGAATTCTTATTTTTGATATAAGATTTCTTTATGCATCTATTTATGCATAAATTCCATTTTAAGGAGACTAACACTTTCGAAATAAAAATCAATCTTTTATGCATCTTCCTATGCATAAATTAAATTTAAATGAGAATGACATTTTTGAATTAAAAATCAATCTTTTATGCATCTTCCTATGCATAAAATCAAAATTGATGAAAATAACTCTTTTGAACTAAAAATAGATTTCTTTATGCATCTTTCTATGCATAAAATTAAAATTGATGAGAATAACACTTTTGGATTAAAATCAATTCTTTATGCATCTTTCCATTCATAAATCCAATTAGTAGGAATTACACTTTTAGAATAAAAGAATTTCTCTTATGCATCTAATTTAAGCATAAAATCATTTATGATGAAAATCACACTTTTAATATAAAAATATCTTTTATGCACCTATTTATGCATAAAAATCAAATATGATAAAAGTAACACTTTTACAATAAAATAATAATCTTTTATGCATACCTCTATGCATGAAAATCAAATATGATAAAAGTAACACTTTTATAATTAAAAAATTATCTTTTATGCATACTTCTATGCATGAAAATCAAATATAATGAAAGTAATACTTTTATAATAAAACTAAATTTCTTTTATACAAATAATCAAAATGCATCTTCTATGCATGAAAATGACACTTTAGAATATAGAAATCATAAGGATTACTCTTTTAGAATAATGAAAGATAATACTTATTTCTAAAATTTTGCCATAACCTCCTTTGTATGGCTGACCATTTTTCAATTTTAAGTCTCTAAATTTAATTAGAAATGCATCAAGAGAATTTAAATCATTCTAAAGTAACATTTTTCTACTTATTTATTAAGAGAAACATTATGAATAAACTTGATTTTTCATTAATCATTCACCTAAGATAGAGAATGGTTGGATTTACTAGAGAAGAGAGGGGAGTGCCTTTTGCAATGAGGCATAACATTATTTACAATTTTAGAGAAGACATAAAGCATAAAAAATCATAAAAACCATAAAATAAATGGAAAAGAGAAGAATCACCAACTTACTAATGAAATTGAGAGCTTTCCTTTGGCTTGATGGTTTGAGGGTTCAACTCTTGTTTGAGACAAGAGTGGCCACCAATCTTTTAGAAGAGGGAAGGTCAAAAACTAATGACTTATGAGTAAAATTCATTGTTTATGACACTTGGGAGAGGCAGGGTAACAGTGCAAAAACACTATTAAGTTTCAACAAAGGGGAGGGCTTCTATTTATAGGAAAAAATGAGGCTCTAACCAAGCAAACTGATTCTAGAATTTTTCAGGTCAGTTTGGTCAATTTTTGACCATTTTTAGGTCAGTTTTGCTCACTTTTTGGATCTAGTTGAAATAGGAGAGAGGAGAGATTCTCATTATTTGGGAGTTTAAAACTCATTCAAGCATGTAAAATAGGCTCCCTCTTCATGAGGGGAATTCTCCCATCATGTAGAGGTGTCAAAAATGCATCATTTTTTCTAAATATCTCCTTTTTTTAACTATTAACCTTGTCCTTAGTCAACTCTTCATCTTATGTGAGTATTTACTCATTTTTGGGAGATTTTTATTTTATTTCTTCATTTATTTCCTCCCTACATTTGGATGAATCTTATTGGTCCATAGGAACCTTAATTTAAAATTTCAAAAAAATCTTCACCCCCACGATAATGCCTCTTGAATAGATTATACTTAATTTCTAATGCATCTTTTGAAAATCTTTTTGAACTTCTGTTTCAGAGGAACTTATTTTAATAAGATGAGGTATCTTTCTATCCAAAAATATTTAAAATCTGAATATTCTCTTTCTAGAACATTTTCTCTCTCTAGGCCAAAACTCGTAGAAACAAGATCTTTTATATTTCTGAAGAGGGGAATGAATTACAGGGGAAGATACTTGACATCCTGAGAGGCTGGGGGAGGAATCTTACATTCTACCCCACTTAAAAACGCGAGATGTCCTCATCTCGCAGGTGGAGTATGATCTCTTTCATCTTCTTCTTCTTCAATCACTTCCAGCGTTACTGCCTTGGAAGTGGACGGCCGATTTGGGAACAACTCTCTTTGACTTCCCCTATTTTGAGTTGGAGGTCTTGCATTACTTTGGGTTGAAACTGTAGGTTGGATAGAGGGTCTACCTCTGGGATTTTCCTGATTTTGGTGGAAAGAACCCCGATTACTCTGGACGGAAGGGGCTGGAGTCTGGAATCTTGACCCCTGATTTCCCTGCCCTGAAAACCTTGATCCAAAAGGAGTTGGGCAATCCATACTGCGATGTCCAAATCCTTGACAGTTATAGCATTTCACTCTCTTGTTCAAGGGTGGAACTTCTGAAGTTGAATTCCAGGGGGGATTGAGTTTCGGGAAAAGGACATTTCTTCCATTTTGGAATTTCCCATATCCTGGGTTTGACCTTGATATCTCTTAGGCGGAGGAAGGTTGGAATCACTTTCTGGGAATAAAACCTTTTGAAAGGTGATGGTGCTGGGTTTGGCGGGACTTTGACATCAAAGGCTTTTGCGAAATCCTTCGCCATCCGAACTGCTTCAGCCATGGAAATAGGTTTGGCATTCTTGACTAAAGTATCTAATGGCTCGTTCATTCCCTGAATGAACCTGGCCAGCTGCTCTTCATCCAATTGAGGGAAATATTTAAGGAGAAGGGCAAAAGCCTGATGGTACTCTTCAATTTTTTGGGTTTCCTATTTTAGTTCCAAGAACTCATTCATCTTAATTTCTAGAAAGCCTGGGGGGGGACAAAACCTCTTTCTGAGGTAAGCCTTGAGATCGGTCCAAGTTTGGGTATTTCGGTCGAGACGGTTTGTCTCGCAATGGTTTCTCCATGCCACTCTAGCTGTCTCCACTATCTTCAGCCTTGTAAGAGCCATTTTGCTCTTCTCATTGTACCCGGTGACATCGAAGTATTCTTCTCATTGTACCCGGTGACATCGAAGTATTCTTCCATTGATTCGATCCACTTCTCCACAGCCTCGCCCAAGTTTTCCCCTTCACCCTTGAAAGGTCCAGGCTGCGAACTATGAAGAGTTTTACGAACATCCAGGTCGAGTTCTTCTTCATCAAGTTGGGGGTTAACATTTCTACCACGACGACCTCGGTCTATGTTCCTATCAATACGAAAATTCTTGTTAAGTCTCTTTATTTATGATTCAATCTGAATTTTGATTCAATTGATTCCGGGGTTCTCTAAATAGGTCAACTCCCCACAGAGTCAAGGGGTAAAGATGCTCATATAGAATGTATTATTAGATAACAAATCATTGAGAATATCTCATTAATATCTTTATCACAATAATGGTCCATTAGACTAAATTTTTCCATCTGAACAGTCCTCCATGGGGATTTCAATTTTTCAGATTTTTAATTTATCATCCCTTAACTTGATCCACTGATCAAATGTTAACAATAGCAATCTGCCAGCACAATCCACTAATACCATCATGTCTAGGCCTCAAGCAAGTCAGGGATTCGATACAATTGCGGTACTTCCATCTGAAGACCGAATTACCAAATTACGAATTTCAGTTTGAATATCAATTTGTATGACACAATTACAACCTTTTAGTGCTTCTTGATAAATTTTTGACATATTTAGCTTCTCGGTAGATCCTCATCCACTAATACCATCATGTCTAGGCCTCAAGCAAGTCAGGGATTCGATACAATTGCGGTACTTCCATCTGAAGACCGAATTACCAAATTACAAATTTCAGTTTGAATATCAATTTGTATGACACAATTACAACCTTTTAGTGCTTCTTGATAAATTTTTGACATATTTGGCTTCTCAGTAGATCCTCATTAGCCAAATAGCTCTCATACCAACTGTGAGATCCCTGTCCCCACCGCACAACGGATTTGGGGTGCTAACAGCAAAAGTAGCACATCTTGCGCGGGGCAGGTTCCCACACTCGGGGCCTCGCCCCACGGATATCCGGACAGGTGACTAATTCCTCGATTCTTCCAACCCGAACTCAGAAAAACTTCTCTTGCCCGGAAAGCACGGGCAATTCCACCAGGAGAACTTTTCTCTAACGTAGTCAAAAGCCTTAACTAGCTGAGCTCATCTAACCGAACCCGTAGGTCCCATAGTCAGATCAGGGAAAAAGACTGTACTTGGATCATAGAGATCAATGCTTTTTTCCTCATTGAGAGGCACAGCCGTTGATTCTTTTCCATAGAACAATTTTTGTCCGGGATTTACTTCATCTATCGAACTAAACAAAAATTGAGTCTCGATTTATGGATCCATCAGTCCAAACTAACCCCATCCCAGTCCCATGGGTTAGCCAACCGCCCAACCACTGTAGTGATGGGATCCAAATTAGAATTTGGTTAGGTTTTTTCTTGGGAACCAGGGAAAAGAGTTCCCAGGCCCCCTAGCCGGAAGTTCAAGCAAACATAAACTAGTCACACCACTTACACACCCAATATGAAATTGCCTTTTTCTCAGCATCAGCTAACTTTAAAACAATCCTTTAATGAAACCATTATGTCATTGATCACTATCCTCAAAATCTATGGTTGAATCCATATTTTCAATCATTCATTCATCGATGTACTTGTGGCATCATTGTTGGTAACCAGAACGCTCACCACCTGTTCACTCAGGGGCCTTTTTGATAGTTCCTAGCTCATAGTAACCGGCAATATATTCACATAACAGAATGGAATCTCCGTGGAAGATCAGCAAGATCAACCAACAGATCCATATAAAAGAGCCATGGACTCATCCGTTGAGGACCAGCAAGGTCAATCAACCAGATCCATGCCCGGTTTCAGAAAATAACTCTTACTCCTTATTCCAATATCTTCCACGACGCACGTGTAGGTATCTTCGGCGACCTAGAGCCCGAGCACCGTATGGTCAGCACCCTCTAGGATCCTTCGCAGGTCACCTAGCGCTTCACTCATAGGCCGCTTCCTTGGTCCCTCATCCAACGGAAGCTCACCATTTAAATCGAACCAAGGCTGGTCAAGACCTCAGTCGACCTTGCTACACGAGATGTCCTCGAGTGACTCTCCATTCAGTAGTTGCAACTTTATCAGGTAGGTCTTCACGACCACATTCTCAAAATAGTCAAAATGCTTCCCCGGCATTCTTGATATAAAACAGTCATGTACAAACAGTTCACAATTACAGTTTCTATAATAAACTCACATCTTTCCAAATTGTTCCACATCAATCCATATTACTTAATCCAATTCCGCTTCATATGTGTATCCATTCTTGACCAGATACATCATTTTCCATCCCATCACATCAGATTCATTCACTTCACATAACATCCATTCCTATCTTTCGTAATTTACCTTACGTCTCATCACATCCATTACTCATTATATCTCATTCGTTCAGATCTTGTATTATTCATTCACATTCTGATTCACATGACATCTCATCTCATTCATTCGCTTATATCGACTTCATATCCATTCACATACATATTCGCATTCATATATCCACATCCATATCCACATCCATATCCACATTCATACATCCACATCCACATCCATACATCCATTTTCACATCCACATCCATACATCCATTTTCACATCCACATTCATACATTCACATCCACATTCACATTCATACATCCACATCCACTTCCACATCCATACATCCATTTCCACATCCACCTTCATACATTCACATTCCCATTCACATTCCCATTCACATTCATACATCCACATCCACATTCATACATCCACATTCATACATCCACATCCACATTCCAATTTATACATCCACATTCACATTCACATCCATACATCCATATCCACATTTACATTCACATCCATACATCCATATCCACATTCCATATCCTCATTCACATTCACATACATCCACATCCACATTCCATATCTACATCCATATCCCCATTCACACATCCACATTCACATTCACATACATCCACATTCACATTCACATCCATACCCACATTCCACATCTACATCATTTCTTTCACATACATATAACTACATCCATTCTTTCACATATATACATCTCCATCTATTCCACGTTCATTTTCATCTATTTGATTCGTTTCACATCCTTATATCTATTTATAAAATACAAGAGAATTCTTATTTTTGATATAAGATTTCTTTATGAATCTATTTATGCATAAATTCTATTTTAAGGGGACTAACACTTTCGGAATAAAAAACAATCTTTTATGCATCTTCCTATGCATAAATTCATTTTAAATGAGAATGACATTTTTGAATTAAAAATCAATCTTTTATGCATCTTCCTATGCATAAAATCAAAATTGACGAAAATAACTCTTTTGAACTAAAATGGATTTCTTTATGCATCTTTCTATGCATAAAATTAAAATTGATGAGAATAACACTTTTGGATTAAAATAAATTCTTTATGCATCTTTCCATTCATAAATCCAATTTAGTAGAAATTACACTTTTAGAATAAAAGAATTTCTCTTATGCATCTAATTTAAGCATAAAATCATTTATGATGAAAATCATACTTTTAATATAAAAATATCTTTTATGCACCTATTTATGCATAAAAATCAAATATGATAAAAGTATCACTTTTACAATAAAATAATAATCTTTTATGCATACCTCTATGCATGAAAATCAAATATGATAAAAGTAACACTTTTATAATAAAAAAATTTATCTTTTATGCATACTTCTATGCATGAAAATCAAATATGATAAAAGGAACACTTTTATAATTAAAAAAATATCTTTTATGCATACTTCTATGCATGAAAATCAAATATGATAAAAGTAACACTTTTACAATAAAATAATAATCTTTTCACCTCTATGCATGAAAATCAAATATGATAAAAGTAACAATTTTATAATTAAAAAAATTATCTTTTATGCATACTTCTATGCATGAAAATCAAATATGATAAAAGTAACACTTTTATAATAAAAAAATTATCTTTTATGTATGCTTCTATGCATGAAAATCAAATATGATAAAATTAACACTTTTATAATTAAAAAAATTATCTTTTATGCATACTTCTATGCATGAAAATCAAATATAAAGAAAGTAATACTTTTATAATAAAACTAAATTTCTTTTATACAAATAATCAAAATGCATCTTCTATGCATGAAAATGACACTTTAGAATATAGAAATCATAAGGATTACTCTTTTAGAATAATGAAAGATAATACTTATTTCCAAAATTTTAAAAAATTTTGCCATAACCTCCTTTGTATGGCTGACCATTTTTCAATTTTAAGTCTCTAAATTTAATTAGAAATGCATCAAGAGTATTTAAATCATTCTAAAGTAACATTTTTCTACTTATTTATTAAGAGAAACATTATTAATAAACTTGATTTTTCATTAATCATTCACCTAGAATAGAGAATGGTTGGATTTACTAGAGAAGAGAGGGGAATGCCTTTTGCAATGAGGCATAACATTATTTGCAATTTTAGAGAAGACATAAAGCATAAAAAACCATAAAAACCATAAAATAAATGGAAAAGAGAAGAATTACCAACTTACTAATGAAATTGAGAGCTTTCCTTTGGCTTGATGGTTTGAGGGTTCAACTCTTGTTTGAGACAAGAGTGGCCACCAATCTTTTAGAAGAGGGAAGGTCAAAAACTAATGAATTATGAGTAAAATTCATTGTTTTTGGCACTTGGGAGAGGCAGGGTAACAGTGCAAAAACACTATTAAGTTTCAACAAAGGAAAGGGCTTCTATTTATAGGAAAAAGTGAGGCTCTAACCAAGAAAACTGATTCTAGAATTTTCCAGATCAGTTTGGTCAATTTTTGACCATTTTTAGGTCAGTTTTACTCACTTTTTGGATCTAGTTAAAACAGGAGAGAGAAGAGATGAAAATATCTCATTATTTGGGAGTTTAAAACTCATTCAAGCATGTGAAATAGGCACCCTCTTCATGAGGGGAATTTCCCCATGCAGAGGTGTCAAAAATGCATCATTACTTCTAAATATCTCCCTTTTTTAACTATTAACCTTGTCCTTAGTAAACTCTTCATCTTATGTGAGTATTTACTCATTTTTGGGAGATTTTTCTTTATTTCTTCATTTATCTCCTCCCTACATTTGGATGAATCTTATTGGTCCAAAGGAACCTTAATTTAAAATTTTTGAAAAAATGTTCACCCCCAGGATAATGCCTCTTGAACAGATTATACTTAATTTCTAATGCACCTTCTGAAAATCTTTTTGAACTTTTGTTTCAGGGAAAATTATTTTAATAAGATGAGGTATCTTTCTATCCAAAAATATTTAAAATCTGAATATTCTCTTTCTAGAACATTTTCTCTCTGTAGGCCAAAACTGGTAGAAACAAGATCTTTTATATTTCTGAAGAGGGAAATGAATTAAAGGGGAAGATACTGGACATCCTAAGAGGCTGGGGGAGGAATCTTACATCCACTCCTCAAGTTCCAACAACAATACTGCAGTGGATCAAATAACCAAACAAAAGCCTGATGCAAAGACTCTTTCCTTTTCCACAAATCCACTCAAACCTGTTCTTTTGCAAACCAACACAATCTGGCCAAAGCTATCTCTGTAAATCTACCTATGTAGAAAGAGAGTCGTGGTTTTTGTAGGAAAAAAACAGACCTAAACTCAAAAAATTGACTATACCATCGCATCCGGAGCGTGCCAAAACCCTAAGATTGACTTTTGGTTCACCTAATTCTGACACTAGAGGAGAAATCTAAGAGCAAAATTGTGTTTTCCTATGATTTCATGCAGTAGCAGCGCCCTCTCTTGCACTTCCACAACTTCTTCTCCCTTTCTTTGAGATTTTTTCCTTTAATTTTAGCCCGACAAAATTTTTGCTTTACTTGCTCTCCACTCTTTTACTCTGCATGCTATAAAAACCACTCAAAATTACCTTAAAAGCCTGCTAAATACATCAAATAGTAACTACCTGCTTTCCAAATATGAAAACCATATTATTTCCATAGCTAAAGTCCTCTAATAAATACATCACCCTTGATGTCTATTATTCTTTCCAGAACAAAACACACATGACCACGACAATTGCCATCACTGTAGAGTGTGTTATCCGTTCCTTTGACATCAAAAACTGTTTTTCTTGCATGGGGTTTTGTACAAAAACCCATCTCATGAGGCCCAAAAAACTCCTCACATATTTGCCCCAACCCCATTGTGAAACACTTCACTCCATCTTCTTTGATTTACATAATTCGGATGTGATATCACCTTAACCTTAGGCCATTGACTTTGCTTGGATGCATCCTGCCCCCATCAAGATCCTTCAACTGGTAGCTTCAATTAGAGAAAGCTTCATGAATAACATATGGACCTTCCCATCTTACCCTAAATTTTGTCTGAAAAGTGGTGTCAAGAGCACTATTGTACCTTAGCACAAGCATACCTTTCTTCAACTCCTTATTGCTCACCTTTTCATTAAATGCTTCAATCCTCTTGTTGCTCATCTTCTCATACCACTTGATGGCTTCATCCCTATCCAAAAGAAGAGAGTGAGGGCTAGTCCATCTCTTCTTCTCTTACTCTTCCTGTACCAAATCATGCTGCAAAATAAAATCAAGTGATGGAAGCATAATATTTATAGGCAGCACACATTCCTCACCATACACTAAATGATAGGGCGTGAATCCTGTAGCATTTGTATGCCCATAATGCTCTATCCAAATACATTTCCCAATCTTTTGGATGCTCCTCTATAGGCTTGAATAGAAGTTTTTGCAACACACCATTAAAACTTTCAACGGGCCCATTACATTGCGGATTGTAGGGAGTTGTAAACCTATGCTTTATGTTCAACATCTCTGTAAGTTTCTTAATCAAATCAGCTCTGAATTTCTTTCCTTTATCACAAACCAGCTCCAAAGGAACCCCAAAATGACAACAAATTATTTCATATATGAACTTACATACCTGTTTTGCTGTAGCACTGCTTGTTGCTCTTGCTTCTGGCCATCTAGTCAAATAGTCTACTGTAGTGATAATATAATGTTTTTGATTTCTTGTACCTGGAAGAGGGCCTATCACATCCACACCCCACTTTTCAAAAGCTCCATAGCTTAAAATATGATGCATAGGTTCCGAAAGTAACACCTTCTTTTGAAAAGCTTGGCACTCATGATAGCTCTTGCACCAATGAATAATATCCCTATTCATGCTCGGCCACATAGAAGCTGAGCCGCCAAAATTTTTCTCTTTGTAATTTCAACTCCATAATGACCTCCACATCCCTCCTCATGGAAAGTGTTCAAGCATTCCTAAATTTCATCATGACACAAAACTCTACGCAAAATGCCATCAATCCCCTTGTGATAAAGACAATCACCAATCAAGACATACCTCATTGCTCTTTTGACAACAGCTTTTCTTTCCGAGACCTTTAAAGTCTTCCTTGCAAAACCTGTAAGAAGTACATACTCCTCTTCATGATGAAGAGACTCTTTACCTTGATGCAAAGGCTCTTGAATCTTCATAGCATGCACATCTTTGATGAATACTTGTTTTGCCAACTCATGTGCTCTCTTATTTTCATCCCTCGATACATGCTATATTTGGAAAGCTTGAAAACTATTAAGAAGCCTCCTTACCTTGAAGAACCAGCCCTTCATCTCATCCTTGTTGTTGACCTTCCAAGTGCCATGTACTTGCCTTATAAGGAGCATAGCATCACCCTTTACAATCAGCCTCCGAACTCCTCTTCTTTTACATTCTTCAAGACCCAACCATAGGCTGAAATATTTGGCCTCATTGTTGCTCTTCACCACTATCTCTTGGCATCCATACCAAAGCTCTTTTCCCTGCTTATCCATAAAAACAAAACCAGCTCCTCCTTTGCCAATACTCCTCTTGAAAGCTCCATCAAAAAACAAAATACCATCTATGTCCTATAACTCTTCATGCCTTGTAGAATTGGGAACAATCTGCTTCTCAACATCCTTTATATGTTGAAGGCGAGTCCATCTTTTCTTCTCTTGCTCTTCCTGTACCAAATCATGCTGCAAAATAAAATCAAGTGATGGAAGCATAATATTTATAGGCAGCACACATTCTTTACCATACACTAAATGATAGGGGGTGAATCCTGTAGCATTCTTCTCTAACACCCTGTATGCCCATAATGATCTATCCAAATACATGTGCCAATCTTTTGGATACTCCTCTACAAGCCTGAATAGAAGTTTTTGCAACACACCATTAAAACTTTCAACGAGTCCATTTCATTGCGGATGGTGGGGAGTTGTAAACCTATGCTTTATGTTCAACATCTCTGTGAGGTTCTTCATCAAATCAGCTCTAAACTCCTTCCCTTTATCAGAAACCAGCTCCAAAAGGAACCCCAAAATAACAACTAATTATTTCATATATGAACTTACATACCTATTTTGCTATAGCATTGCTTGTTGCTCTTGCTTGTGGGCCATCTTGTCAAATAGTCTACTGCAGTGATAATATAATGTTTTTTATTTCTTGTACCTGGAAGAGGGCCTATCACATCCACACCCCACTTTTCAAAAGCTCCATAGCTTAAAATATGAAGCATAGGTTCCGAAAGTAACACCTTCTTTTGAAAAGCTTGGCACTCATGACAGCTCCTGCACCAATGAATAATATCCTTATTCATGCTCGACCACATATAAGCTCAGCCGCCAAATTTTTTCTCTTTGTAATTTCAAGTCCATAATGACCTCCACATCCCTTCTCATGGAAAGTGTTCGAGCATTCCTAAATTTCATCATGACACAAAACTCTACGCAAAATGCCATCAATCCCCTTGTGATAAAGACAATCACCAATCAAGACATACCTCATTGCTCTTTTGACAACAGCTTTTCTTTCCGAGACCTTTAAAGTCTTCCTTGCAAAACCTGTAAGTACATAGTCCTCTTCATAAAGAGACTCTCTACCTTGATACAAAGGCTCTTGAATCTTCATAGCATGCACATCTTTGATGAATACTTGTTTTGCCAACTCATGTGCTCTCTTGTTTTGCCAACTCATGTGCTCTCTTGTTTTCATCCCTCCATACATGCCATATTTGGAAAGCTTGAAAACTATTAAGAAGCCTCCTTACCTTGAAGAACCAGCCCTTCATCTCATCCTTGTTGACCTTCCAAGTGCCATGTACTTGCCTTATAAAATGAGTATAGCATCACCCTTTACAATCAGCCTCCAAACTCCTCTTCTTTTATATTCTTCAAGACCCAACCATAGGCTGAAATATTCGGCCTCATTGTTGCTCTTCACCACTATCTCTTGGCATCCATACTAAAGCTCTTTTCCCTTCTTATCCATAAAAACAAAACCAAATCCTCCTTTGCCAATACTCCTCTTGAAAGCTCCATCAAAAACAAAATACCATCTATGTCCTGTATCTCTTCATGCATTGTAGAATTGGGAACAATCTGCTTCTCAACATCCTTTATAGGCTTGGATTTTATCTGTATCTCCTTATAGGTGAGCATATCAGCCATATGTGCCCTCACACTATCCTCCTTGATGAAGCTCATATCAAATTCTTGAAGAGACATAACCCATTTTTGCACCTTTGGATTGTCACCTGGAAATCTCAACACATGAGGCAACAAGCTACAAGAGGTAAGTACCACAAAAGGCCTATAAATCAAATACGATTTAAGCCTCTTAGTAGCATTAACAAGAGTCCAAATCAACAACTCAATCTCATGCCATGACCTCTCCACTTCACCCATCGTTTTGCTAATGTAGTAGACAGGCCTCATGTATGATTGTTTTCTCCCCTTCTGCATAAGCACCGCTCCTACTGCATGCTTCTCAACACTGAGACTTAAGTAGAATACCTAGTTCCAATCTGAGGGCATCATGATAGAAAGAGTGGAAAGCATATTCTTGATGTTCTTAAAAGCATCTCTTCCACTTGACTCCACATGAATGGATCCTGTTGTGACTAGCTTTTTGTAAAGGATAAACATGCTATGCTAGCATACAAAAAGACCTTGATAAATACCTAAGTTTTTGAACAAAACTCATGAGCTCCTTTGTTGATTTTGGGCTATCCATCAGCAATAAACTTTCCACCTTTGTAGGATCTGGAGTTATGCCATTCTCACTAATCTCATGTCCTCCCAAGAGTATTACCCTGGCTCTTGCTAGTTTGCATTTAGCTGGATTAAGGTAAGCTCCACCATCATCAAGCTTCTTGAAGACCATGTCCAACCTTTCTATATGTATCCACCTATCACTATAAACACAAAAATCATCCATGAATATTCTAACAAAAGACCCAAGATAAGGGCCAAGAACCTTGTCAACCCAGCTCTGAAAACTAGCATATGCATTAAGAAGCCCAAAAGGCATAACCCTGTAACAAAACACCCCCAAGGAGTGATAAAGCTGGTCTTTTTCTAATCCTCTCGGGCTATTTTGATCCGAAAATAACCACTAAAACCATCACATACTGAACACCTCTCATGTCCTGCAACTTGGTCTAGTATGTCATCCTAAAAAGGGAGAGGATAGTGATGTCTTTTTGTAGCTGCATTAAGAGGTTTGTAATCCACACAAACCCTCCGCTTATTACCCTTCTTAGGCACAATTTTTTAAGAGACTAAGGTTATGTAAAAGGGGAGGAGAAGGGTGTGTGTGTGAAGGGACTTAAGGTCCACTAGCTCACCTATTTAAAGGTGAAGCTAGGAGGCATTTTTGTATGGAGCAAGAAGCCTAGTTGTATTTGAGCAACTTAATAAGCAAGATATTTTCTTGTATTTTGTGAGTCTCTCTCCTCCACATAGTTGATCTAGCATGAGCACCATGAATTCTAACATGGTATCTAGAGCTTGGCAAGAGTAGGTCACTTTTGTGGTGTAGAATAGGTAAATTTTCTTATCTTTTCCTTTGTGGAGCTGAACCTCCTGGTAGTGGAGGCCTTCCAGCATCTCGTGGAGGCAATATCTCAACGTGTTTTCATCTAAGAAAATGCAAAGGAGCTTTGGGCGCTCAGCTTCGTACAAGTAATTGGTGGATTACTTCTCTCGCTCTGCCGGCATTGCCGCCTGAGCAAACCGGTGCACAGCTGATGCCGTACACAAATACACAATGTGTAGGCATTGGCAGCCCTAGGGAGCTTAGGGCTTTTGAAGCCCAAGATCTTAAGAAGTTACAGCTCGAATTTCAGCTCGAATGACGGCCCGAATCGTGCGCTACAGTCAAAAGACCAGGCTGCTCTTTTGGTAGCCATTGAAGCTCACCTTAAAGCTTCAAAATCAAGTTTTTTCTTGCTCTAATCCTCTCCTCTTTGCTCTAATCACATAAGTTCTCTTGTGAGGGCTTGTTGTTGCTGATCCTATTTTTGAGTTTGAAGCAGTGGGCATACACCATGAGGTATTCATGAGCCTCATTTTCATCAAACTCCATCGTCAACATCTTCAAGTGCACAAAGCTTTTCAAAGTGTGCTTATAAGCACTAATAGTGTTGATTAACACTAATAAGGCTACTAATCCAGCAGAGGGGAGTCATTCCAAAGTGTTTCTAAACACTAAGAGTGTTCTTAAACACTAATGGTGAATCTAATCACCAATGCAAGACGCTAGAAATGTGCTCTTAAGCACTAATCATGTATTTAAATACTAATGGTGATCTTAATCACCAAACAAAGTGTTCATTGACACTAATGAAGCTCTCCCCATCAGAATTAGTGGTTGGGTACAAACCCTAAGAGCTAAACCATAAGCTTAACCATCTTAATCTCCTTTTTATGCAACATCCTTGGCTTGATTAAAGGTTGTTGCACTCTCATAAGCCTTTCTCTTTCTACTTAAGCCAAAATATCAAAAATTTCTAGTTTTTTCCTCTTCATAAATCATCCCATTACTCTCTAGTAATCTCCTTCAATACCCAGTGTCAAAGGACAACACCCAAATTAAGAAGTTCTCAGGAGAGGGCTTCCACACTTGGCAAGTCCTTGTCAAGTACAAGATGATGTCCAAAGGTTTTTGGCCATTCATCTCCAGCACTAAGGTTATTGATCGAACTAAGGCTGAAGATATTGAAGATGATGAGAGGGCACAAGCCATCATCATGCTTCATCTTGATGAGGCTCTCATTCACCATGTGGACCAGCTTTCGACTTCTGCAAAGGAGAAATGGGATGAGCTTGATAAGCTCTATGGAGCTCGTGGTAAGAATTCCAAGATCTCAATTAAAATTGAAATTTTCAGCTTGAAACTCAAAGAGGGAGCGGCATTGGAGCCTTCATCTCTCACTTGAAGGGCCTTATGGCTCAACTTGCATCAGTGAATACGAGAATGGATGAAGATGATGCAGTGGTTGTTTTGCTAAAAGCAGTCAAGAAGGTGTACCCTACCTTACTCACCACCCTGAAGAACATACCTAATCCCACCCTTGAAGGAGTCATTCAATCTTGTCTTGATGAAGAAAAGAGGCCAAAGGGAGGAGCTGAATCTTCAAATGCAACAACTTCATCGAATATCGAACAAAGCTCTGTCACATCAATTGATCAAAGTAAGATGTGTCCATTGCAAAAAGGTGGGTCATTTGGCAAATAATTGTTGGATCAATTATCCCAACAAAATGAAATGTAACAAGTGTAAACAAATGGGACATATCACTTCTAAATGTCCTAGCAAAGAGTCAGAGGCTAACTTTGTATCAGCCTCTAACTCCACGGAGAAATTGTTTTAAATCTCAATGTAACCACACCTATATTCCTAACCTTATATGCCTAATGTTATAAAGGCATCCTATGTCCAATACCACCTATTCCAATTTTCTAACTCCACGGAGAAATTGTTTTAAATCTCAATGTAACCACACCTATATTCCTAACTCCACGGAGAAATTGTTTTAAATCTCAATGTAACCACACCTATATTCCTAACCTTATATGCCTAATGTTATAAAGGCATCCTATGTCCAATACCACCTATTCCAATTTTCTTTCATAGTTGGTATTGAGGGGGGGTATTAAGAGAATAAGGTTGTGTAAAAGGGGAGGAGAAGGGTGTGTGTGTAAAGGGACTTAAGGTCCACTAGCTCACCTATTTAAAGGTGAAGCTAGGAGGCATTTTTGTATGGAGCAAGAAGCCTAGTTGTATTTGAGCAACTTAATAAGCAAGATATTTTCTTGTATTTTGTAAGTATCTCTCCTCCACATAGTTGATCTAGCATGAGCACCACAAATTCTAACACAATTACCACTGGAGAAACCCACTCTCATCATCAACATGATATATAAAACCACCCTGTAATAACTTGGTGATTTCTTGTCTCTCTGAATAGTTCCTAGTCTTCGTAGTTTTTGAGCCACCAGTTTTGCCCCTTCCTTCAGCTTTATCTCATGAACCACGCTTGATGTTCCTCTCATTTGAGTGTAATCTTTAGCAAAAAGCTTTGGGTACCTACTGTGAAAGAAATCTCCATATTGTTCTTTCTCCTCAGATCACTAGCTAACATCTACATCAACTCAGCTTTCGATACATTTGGCTCCACACCACCATGAAAATGAGAATTTTCAGCCACATGACCAGCCACATCACCATCTTTAACTCCATTTATTTGCATTGCACTCATGTCCAAATCAAGCTCCAATAAGCTTTGGTCAAATTCCATGTCATCATCAGTGACATCTGAAGACCTTGTAGAATCATAATGATTAAAAGAGCTCAAATCAACTTGTGTGTCCATTTCTACTTTTCTCCCATGTCTAAAATCCTTCCACTCTTCAAATCAAACCTTATCATTTTCTCTTTGGGCAACAAACAAGTCAATACAACCCTTGCACCAATCCTATCTTGACCTCATAGTAATCAACCAAGGCCTTCCTAAAATGATGGGGTATGCCCTAACCCCTTCTGGTATCACATGCATGTCAATCGCCACCTTTTGACCAAGAACATTCAACTCCAAATCCTTAATCACACCAAGACACTTCACCTTTGAGCTTTTATCCATCTTCACACTGAAAATTGACTTCCCCATGATCTTCAATCCAAGCTCATGCATAGCCTCTTCAGTTATGAGCAAACTTGAGCTCCCCTATCAATATAGACCTTGCTCAGCTGTGCCAACCACACTAGAAAGAACCGGCCATTCTCTCTCTTTAGAGGGCGCCCCACTAGCAACCCTCAACTCTCTCTGTCGCCAGCACATCATCTGGAAGGTTGGCAAAGAAGCGAGTCAAGTCGTGGTGTGAAGAAGTGGCCGCCTTGCAGGGGAATCCAAACATCAACAATGAGTAATATATCAGACACCTTATTTAATTGAACAACATTAGCGTGAGGCAATTTGAATTTCACTCTCCTGACACTAGCAAGCTTATGCCACTGTCTCCTCATGCTAGAACTCAGCTGTGTAAAAGTTGAGCATAAGTGATATCAGCCTTCTTATGCTTCACATCATTCAAAAGGCTATAAGGAGGTTGCCCTTTGCCCAATATAGGAAGTCATCCATACCAATCTTCCTTCTCCTGGCCCTGTTCCTTTGCTTGCTTGCTAGATTCCCCCTCTTCCATAGTCTGCTTTCCTTTTTCTTATCTCTTTGTGGCCCTAGTCTCTCTACCTGCATCCTCAACATCTGACCTTTGAACCCTTGTCCTTTTTTGTGCAAGTATATTAACCACTTCCTCATCTTCTACAACTGCCTCAATCATACCCACATTACCTTACGGAATTCGAGGTTGACCTCATCCTTGATTACCATCTCTATTTCTTGCATCTCGATTATCCTCGAGTCTCTGTATAATAGGATACATATCTCTAGGTTCTCTTCATGTGGTTGAGGACATTGAGGTGCTATATGGCCTCTCTCTCCACAATTATAACATTGGACATGTTCCAACCTGTTTCTTTGTTGCCTCTCACCTTGCAGCCTTCTCACTTGGCTTTGAATAGCCTACATGGCAAGATTCAAGGTTCTAATCTACTCTATCAATCTTTGAATTTCTTGATAAAGACCTTATTGGCCCCTATTTGGTTCAATGGCTCTTAGAGCCTCCACAGGAAGCTCTCTTTCCATATGCATGTCCATAGGTAAAGGCGCTACCATCAATCCTCCTGTTGCATGATCGTGCCACCCTTGTAAACCTATTCCTCTCTCGTTCTTGGCTAATTCTTGCTTCCTTACCTTCTTTCTCCATTGCTCTATAGCCATTCTCACAGCCTCGGCATAAGTATCTGGATCTTTAAGTTCCACTTTTTTTTTGATGCTACCATGGAGCAATCCCACAAACTTGTCTTTCTTTAAAAAATCAGGTGGTACTTGATTTTCTCCCAAAACCCTTCTAATTCGTCTCCAAATCCCTTCAAACCTATTGACAAAGGCTGTAATTTCATCCTTCTCACCTTGATACAATCTGCTTATCTGTCTCCAAAGATCCTCTAGATTATCACTCTTTCCATACCTTGTTCTCAATGCTCCTCTCAACAATTCCCAATTCTCTATTTCTTCATTCGTAAGCAACATCTTCAAACCACTCTTTGGCTCTTCCTTCCAATAATAGACCAACCATTCAAACTTTCTAAGCATCCTCGTCCCTGTTACTGCTAAGTGCTATCAACTTGACTCTTCTCAAAAGCTGGTCTATATCTTCACCTTTCTCCCCCCCCTTTGAATGGCTCATATCCAATACCTGCCATGAGTCTTAAGCTAATATTTAGATGGATTCCAATCTATTGATTAAAGTCCTATATAAGAACTCTCTACTCCTCCGCCGTGGAGGCACCAAAAAGTGTCACGATTCTGAGAGATGACCTCTATAACACCTCCCACAACTTTACTAGAAAAAGAACCAAGAAGCAATGTTCACAAGAACTTCAATCAAATCCTTTAAGAGAAGCTATAGATGGATGAATATAAGATAGAAGCAAGTATTATTGAGAGACTGGATTCAAAGCTTCATAGGCAAGATAGATGTCAATAACAAATAATATTGT
Organism: Cibotium barometz; assembly: GCF_041138505.1. Taxonomy (NCBI): domain Eukaryota; kingdom Viridiplantae; phylum Streptophyta; class Polypodiopsida; order Cyatheales; family Cibotiaceae; genus Cibotium; species Cibotium barometz. The sequence goes on from NC_141086.1 coordinate 28,339,692, forward strand.
GAGAGGGGGTAGAAAGAAAGAGAGCTTAGATTGGTTCACCTAATTCTGACACCGGATGAGAAATCTAAGAGCAAAATTGTGTTTTCCTGTGATTTCATGCAGTAGCAGCGCCCTCTCCTTCACTTCCACAACTTCTTCTCCCTTTCTTTGAGCTTTTTTCCTTTAATTTTTGCCCTACAAAGTTTTTGCGTTACTTGCTCTCCACTCTTTTACTCTGCATGCTATAAAAACCACTTAAAATTGCCTTAAAAACGTGCTAAATACATAAAATAGTAACTACCTGCTTTCCAAATATGAAAACCATATTATTTCCATAACTAAAGACCTCTAAATACATCACCCTTGAAAGCCAAGTCAACTGGTAGCTTCCATTAGAGAAAGCTTCATGAATAACATATGGACCTTCCCATCTTACCCTAAATTTTATCTGAAAAGTGGTGTCAACACTATTGTACCTTAGCACAAGCATACCTTTCTTCAACTCCTTATTGCTCACCTTTTCATTAAATGCTTCAATCCTCTTGTTGCTCATCTTCTCATACCACTTGATGGCTTCATCCCTATCCAAAAGAAGAGAGTGAAGGCTAGTCCATCTCTTCTTCTCTTGCTCTTCCTGTACCAAATCATGCTGCAAAATAAAATCAAGTGATGGAAGCATAATATTTATAGGCAGCACACATTCTTCACCATACACTAAATGATAGGGGGTGAATCCTGTCGCATTACGATCTGAGTGAATTATTATCTGATGATGATGACTTTTATATAAGGGATCTTTATCCCAGGATGATGTTGGGTTCACCAGACTATAAGGAACCCCAGAACCAGTTGGCTCTTAAGGAAAAGAGTTCTCCTATAATTTTTGCGAGATGAGGACATCTCGCATTTTTTAAGTGGAAAAGGATGTAAGATTCCTCCCTCCGTCTTTTGAGGTGTGCAGGTGTAAGAACCTCCCCTTCTGATCTTATAAATTATTCCCCTCTCTGAAATAAAAGAAAGATCCTGTTTTGGCCTAGAGAGAGAAAATGTCTAGAGGGAGGTAATTCAAAATTGAGATATTTTTTAATATAAAAATCCTCCTAGTGTCTAAAATTGTTTCCCCTGAAATAGATATTCAAAAAGAAATTTCCAATGTGCATTGAAATGAGGTAAAAAGGACCTTAGTCTAAGGGTCCAGATTTTCTAAAATTTTTGAATTAAGATTCCTATGGACCAATTAGATTAATCCAAATGTAGGGAGGAGATAAATGGAAGAATAAAAGAAAATCGCCCAAAAATGAGTAAATTCTCACATAAGGTGAAGAGTTGACTAAGGACAAGGTTATTAGTTAAAAAAGAAGAGATATTTAGAAGAAATGATGCATTTTTGACACCTCAGTGTGGGGAATTTCCCTCATGAAGGAGGTGCCTATTTCACATGTGTGGTTGAGTTTTAAACTCACAAATAATGAGATATTTTCATCTCTCCTCTCTCCTGCTTCAACTAGATCCAAAAAGTAAGCTAAACTGACCTAAAAATGGTCAAAAATTGACTAAACTGATCTGGAAAATTCTAGAATCAGTTTGCTTGGTTAGAGGCTCACTTTTTCCTATAAATGAAGCCTCCCCCTTTGTAAATGGTTAAGAGTGTTTTATGCACTGTTACTCTACTCCTCCCGAGAGCCAAAAATAGTGAATTCATTGATAATTCATTTGTTTTTGACCATTTCCTCTTCAAAAGAATTGGTGGCCACTCTTGTTGCAAACAAGAGTAGATCCCTCAAACCATCAAGCCAAAGGAAAGCTCACAAAACTCCTAGTAAGTTAGAAATTCCACTTTTTCTTATTCTATTTTATGGTTTTCTGATTTTTGCTTTCTTTAAAATGAAAATGGATGTTATGCCTTGCAGGAAAGGCTTTCCCCCTTCTCTTCATTATTGAATTCAGCCTTTCTTTATCCTAGATGTGTAATCAAATTGATGGAATTACACTTTTCATATTGTTTACTCTTAATTAAGTGAAAATTGATTAGATTAGAATGATTTAAATCATCTTGGATAATTTCTAGTAAAATTTAGAGTGAAAAATTTGAAAAATGGTGAGCCATATAAAGGAGGTTATGGCAAAATTTTCTTAAATTTGGTGAAATAAGTGTTATCTTTTTATTATTCAAAAAGAGTAATCCCCACCGCTTGTGTATTCTAAAAGTGTTATTTTTATTCTATGCATAGAAAAATGCATATTAGAAATATTTTTATTATAAAAGTGTTATTTTCATTAGAATTAATTTCTATGCATAGAAAGATGCATATTGGGAATATTGGGAATATTTTGATTATAAAAGTGTTACTTTCATCAAAATTGATTTTTATGCATAAAAGATTTTTTTAATTATAAAAATGTTACTTTCATTAAAATTGAATTCATGCATAAATAGATGCATAAAAGAATTTTTTTTATGATAAAAGGGTTACTTTCATCAAATTTTGACTCTATGCATAGAAAGATGCATATGGATGAGTGGATAATGTGGATTGATATGGATGATGTGGATGATGTATGGATGATGTGGATTGATGTGTGGGTAATGTGGATTGGCGTGGATGGATGTATGGATGATGTGGGATGATGTGTGGGTAATGTGGATTGACGTGAATGGATGTATGGATGATGTGGATTGATGTGTGGATAATGTGGATTGATGTGGATAGGTGTATGAATGATGTGGATTGACGTGTGGATTGAAGAGTGGATTGATGAGGATGGATGTATGGAAGATGTGGATGGATGTGTGGATAATGTGGATTGATGTGGATAGATGTATGGATGATGTGGATTGATGTGGATGGACGTGAATGGATGTATGGATGATGTGGATTGATGTGTGGATAATGTGGATTGATGTGGATAGATGTATGGATGATGTGGATTGACGTGTGGATTGGTGTGGATGGATGTATGGAAGATGTGGATGGATGTGTGGATAATGTGGATTGATGTGGATGGATGTATGGATGATGTGGATTGATGTGTGGATAATGCGATTGGATGTGATTTGATGTGGGAATGATGTGATGTGATAGGGATCGATGAAGAAAAAAAAATTGTGGGAAGATGAGAAAAGATGGAGTCTAATGTAAAAGGATGTGGAGTGATGAGAAAAGATGGAAATATTGTTGGAACTATATTTGTATGTGAAATCTATTTTTAAATGACTGTTTTATGTCAAGAATGCTATGGAAGCATTTTGATCGTCTTGTGAATGAGGTCGTTGGAGACCTATCTGTTAAAGTTGCAACTGCTGATGAGACGGAGAGTCAACGGAGGACATCTCGCATAGCAAGGTCGGCTGAGGTCTTGACCAACCTCGGTTTGATTTAAATGGTGAGCTTTCGGTACAGTGGATGAGGGACAAAGGAAGCGGCCTATGAGTGAAGCGCTAGGTGACCTGCGAAGGATCCTAGAGGGTGTTGACCATACGGTGCTTGGGCTTTGGGTCACCGAAGATACCCACACATACGTCGGGGTAGATATTTGGAACAAGGAGTAAGAGTTATTTTCTGAATTCGGGAATGGATCTGGCTGATTAACCTTGCTGGTCCTCAACGGATGAGTCCATGGCTCTTTTGGATCTGTTGGTTGATCTTGCTAATCTTCAATGAAGACTCCATTTTTGTTAAAGTGAATACTTGCCGGTTACTATGAGCTAGGAACTATCGAAAAGGCCCCTAAGTGGACAGGGGGTGAGCATTCTGGTTGCCAATGATGCCATAGGTACACCGATGAAGGAATGTTTGGAAATAAGGATTCAATTGGATAATTAGAGGATTATGATCAGTGACACTATGGTTTCATTAAATGATTGTTTTAAAGACAGTTGAATCTGTGAAAAATGCAATTTCATATTGGGTGTGTAAGTGGTGTGACTAGTTTCAAGTTTGCATGAATATCCGGCTAGGGGGCTTGGGAACTCTTTTCCCTGGTACCGGGGACAACCTAACCAAATTCTTAATTGGATCCCATCACTACAGTGTCTAACCCATGGGACTAGATGGGGTTAGGCTAGACTGATGGACCCCTAAATTGAGACTCAATTCTATTCTGATTCGATAGATGAAGTAAATCTCGGACAAAAATTGTTCTATGGAAAAGAATCAACAGCTGTGCCTCTCAATGAGGAAAAAGCGTTGGTCTCTATGATCCAAGTATAATCTTTTCCTTGATCTGACTATGGGATTTACGGGTTCGGTCAGATCAGTTCAATTAGCTAAGGCTTTTGACTACGTTAGAGAAAAGTTATCCTGGAGGAATCGCCCATGCTTTCCGGGGGCAAGGGAAGTTTTTTCGGGTTCGGTTTTGGAAGAACAGATGGATTAGTCTCTTGTTCGGATATCCATGGGCAAGGCCCCGAGTGTGGGACCCTGCCCCACGCAAGAAGTTCTACTTCCGCTGCTAGCACCCCTGAATTCATTGCGCGGTGGGGATAGGGCCCTCACAGCTGGTATCAGAGTGAATTGGCTAATGAGGATCAACCGAGAAGCCAAAAATGTCAAAAATTTATGAAGAAACAGTAAAAGGTTGTAATTGTGTGATAAAATTCATACAAATTGATACTCAAACTGAAATTCGTAAATTGGTATTTAGGTCTTCACGTGGAAGTACCGCAATTGTATGGAATCCCTGACTTGCTTGAGGCCTAGACATGATGGTATTTACCTTATAGTTCCAAGGACCGTGACTACCCGTATATACTGAGGGTATAATTGCAGCTCTTTACTGGCAGTATATACGAGTAAATCTAAGACTTGAAATTATAAGCATTAATACTATCCAGATGATGAATTCAAATGTGGTTGATATGATTTTAAATTGTAACATACCCATCTTCACTAATAAAGAAATGTTCATGTAATAGATAAATTTATGAGTTTTTATGGTATAAAAATCAATGATTTTATTATTTGAGTCATTTCTACTTAGAATCTTTAAATTCTAAGCCTAAATTTGGAATTTGCGCACGATTTTACCCTAGTAAAGGATTTTACAGCATCCAAAACGGACACCGGATCAAGCTTATACGCAAATTTCAGTCATTTTAGTTAAAAAGCGGTGACCTTTAAACCTTAATAAATGGACGACCGAGCATCCGATTGATGAACGGTCTGAACCCCAACGACCAGGAGAACCTCTCGGACAAAAAAAAAATTTTTCACCCCCCGGGGTGGTCCGGCACGCAAATCAAGGCGAGCGCCCCAAATTTAGGGACTGCACCCCAAAATTTGGGCCGTACACACTCACTAGGGCACTCGTACGATGGCCGCACAAGAACCAAAGGACGGCCACCCACCACTGTGTGGTCCACACGTACCCCTACGTGGACACCCATGCTACCCCAGACCAGATAAGGTACATGCGTACCATTCCTTTCCCTGACAACTGACACCATACCTTTGCCCTAGACCCATGTAGGCCACTGATCCATAGCCTTTGATGGTACACCATCCTTTCGTCCTTGCTTTGCGCAGTGCCCGTACCCGTACCCCTCAGCTATATAAACCCCCGACCGGGGTGCTCCATAGGCTACACGCATTCCTGCGCAGCGTATGCGCTGTCCGTACCGCCGTCCATCCCTGTGTAGTGTACTTGCTGCAGTACAGCCGCCCCTCTCAAACCCCCTCATTTGTCTCTTTTCAGATAAGCCAATTTTCCTCCATCCCCCTCTTGCTAGGAGGCAGTGTCCTTAACTCTTCTCCCCCCCGTGTGAATAGACTTACAGCAGCCCTCAACCCTTCTCCCCCTTTAGCAAAACGTTTTTGTCTTAAGGACATCTCACAATTCCCCCCCCCCATTTGTGTAGACTTTAATAAGAGGTTTTAAAGGGTTCGTGCGCTATAGTCTTTTGCTTATACGGTGAGCAAACGATCTCCGAATTGAGATCTGACTGAAGCATTTTGATCGCGGCGGCAGCGAGCTTTACAAGTCGACGTCCAAGATGGCCCCATCTCAAAAACGTCAGAATATTACCCCGAGAGGAGCACGCAACAAGGAGATTAGGGAAGATGCCCCCGATGCGCCAACCCTCCCTTTTCAATCTCCTCAAGGAAATGGTGGCCAGGTTAGCTCGGTTATAATTTAAAAAAGAGTTCTTTTCTAAATTATAGGAAGAGGAAGATGCCTACTCGAAGTTTCTAGTTTTCCAATGCATCTTCGAGACTGCTAGTCACTCCTGAAATTTTGAGTTCCGTGACACCATGTTGCAGATACTAGAGAAGATGTCCCTCCCTCATTTCTCTCGTATTGAAAGAGGATGGGGTAGAGATTTCTGGAGTCATGGGCTGAGATATTTCTTCATCCGAGCAGATCGAATTGGGAACCTCACCACCGACCTAAAGCGGATTCGTTGGATTGAAAAGTTTAAGATGATCCACTTATTTTGGTTCTTAGGGATACCGCCTTACTTTGGTGGCGACGACGACATGTTGGATAAACAGTTACAATGTGGGAGAAATTTGAGCTTGTGATCTGTAAGCAGTTTATACCTGCTAATGCAGACTTTTAAGCACGATCTTGACTACGTCATTTGACTGAAATTGGATCATTGGGCTCTTATATCTCATGGTTCACTAATGTGATACTGGAGGTAGATTCTTTGTCCCTAGCGGCGGCGGCAGACAAGCTTTATGCCTTCATTGAAGGTTTAAACCCCATTTTTCGTACCGATGTGCAAAAGTATAACCTTGTCGACCTTGCTACCGCTATTCATTATACGGAGCGTATTCAAGATCTGTATCTGAATTCATGGTTCACGTATGGCTCGTGAAGGTTATCAACAATCCTCATAAGTTAACTTTCAATTGTGACCCAACTTCCCTTGGCAACATTCGCAACAACCTCGCTACCCTCCACTTCCCAATGCGCTTTACACTGATACCCAGGAGAAGAAGCTCCTGTTCAAGCAAATGCAACCTCCCTCCTTTAAAGGAGAAGGTTCAAAGGTTGAGAAGGATGCCGAAGTCTGGATTGAGGCGATGGACAATTATTTCTCTGCTGCCGGTACTGGAGTAGCAAATCAGTCTATGCTTGCACGGTTTCGCCTCATTGGAGATGCTAAACTCTGGTGGAAACAGTGGTGCCGTGACAAGTCACCGAACATTCTCAAACGTGGGAAGACATCAAGCAAGCAATGAAGGAAAGATATCTTCCCCCATCCCATGAATCCATAAAGATGAATGAGTTTTTTAGTCTTAGGCAGTGCAGCTTAACTCTTGAGGACTACTATTCCAAATTTATCACTCTTCGGAAGTATGCCCCAGCTATGACTACTTCCTAGCAAGTGGCTCGTTTCTGGCAAGGGTTAAATGAACCCTTAGACTCCCGCCTTGAAGCAATGAGCCCAAGCACATTACAGGATGCTCTCATATGAGCAAAGCCCCTTGTGAAAGAAATGAAGACTGACAAACCTAAGCATCAAAAGAGATCTTACCGTGAGGTAAATCCTAAAGATCAACCCTACAAGAAACCCCAAGAGAATTTTCCCTACTACAATAGAGGGCAATAAGGCAACTCTTTTGTCCCCTGCTCGTATGCTACTTCTTCCAGAGAAGGCCCTCTGCGTTTTGAGTGCAATGAGCCAGGACACTTTAGAGCCAACTGTCCCAAGATGGCAACATTATTTCCCCAAGGTAGCAGAGGAAATCAAGGCTGTGGAACCCCTATCAACCAAGGTGCAAGAGGCGGTGGGCGTAGCAGAGGCCGCGGAGGAGTAGTTGCTAGGACCGCCTGTATTATAAGTGAAGAGCCGACCTTGGAAATGGCTGAAGAAGAGCGTGCCACCGTCCATGCGGCAGTAGAACACCAAGGTCCGAATAAACAATTTGGTGTAATCCAAACCCCAGCCACTCACCATGGTAAGCCATTTCAGCTTTTGATTGATTGTGGCAGTACCCATTCATTTCTTTCTCCTAGGTGTTTGCAAAAATTAAAATTGAGTCAAAAAACAGCTAGGAGAATGACTGTAGAGTTAGCCAGTGGAAAAGTAGTATCTCGCCACTCTATAGGAAACCTTGATTTTGAGCTGGGTAATGAGCAAACTCATGGCTACTTTAGAGTCTTGCCATTAGGAATTTATGATGGAATCCTTGGGATGGATTGGTTAATTGCAAACAAAGCTAGCATTCATTGTAACCAGGGGAGTATCACTTTTGAAAATGAGCATGGCCAAGTAATATCTATTCAGGGGATAACAGGAAAACCTAAATCTAGGGTAGTCAAGGCAAAACATCTTCTCAAGGGAACACGTAAGGGTCAGCAAGTTTTCTTAGTCAAGCTCAACAAAGCCATTGAACCTAGTATGGAGATAGAACTCTCTTGGCTGCAAGAATTCTCTGACATCTTCCCTGACGAGCTTATAGGGCTACCGCCTCCTCGAGAAGTCGATCATGAAATCGAGGTGATCCCTGGAGCTCAACCCGTCTCAAAAATTCCCTATAAAATGTCCCTTCCTGAAGCCATTGAACTTAAAGAGCAACTTTCCCAACTCATTGAGCAAGGATTCGTACACCCCAGTAGCTCTCCTTGGGGGGCACCTGTTCTTTTCCAAAAAAAGAAGGACGGAACTCTCCGCCTCTGCATAGATTATCGAGGACTAAATCAAGTCACTGTCAAGAGAATAAGTATCCTATCCCTCGCATCGACGAACTTCTTGACAAGCTTCATGGGGCCAAAGTCTTCTCAAAAATAGATTTGACTGGTTACTATCAGATCAAAGTCAAGGAAGCAGATATACCCAAGACAGCCTTCAATACTCATTATGGCCACTATGAGTTTGCTGTAGTGTCATTCGGGTTAACCAATGCTCCTGAAACCTTCAACCGCCTAATGCAAGATATATTCCATCCTTACTTGGATGAATTTGTGCTTGTTTTCTTTGATGATATCTTAATCTACTCCAAATCAATGGAAGAGCATGAGGAGCATGTGCGTAGAGTTCTGCAATTGTTGCGCAAACACAAACTCTATGCCAAGAAGAGCAAATGTACCTTCTTTACTCATCAAATTGAGTATCTTGGAGTTATCATCTCCAAAGATGGCATTTCAATAGACCCCGCCAAAGTCAAGGATATTCTGGAGTGGCCACCCCCTAAATCAATTCGTGAAGTTCGTGGGTTTTTGGGAATCATGGGATGGTATAGGATTTTTATCAAAGATTATGCCTTGGTAGCTGCACCTTTGACGGATCTTCATAAGAAGGATTGCAAAATAGTGTGGCTACCAATCCATCAAAACAGTTTTGATCAGCTCAAGGTCGTTATTACTTCTGTCCCAATCAAACTTCCTGATTTTGCCAAGGAATTTGAAGTGGTTTTACTGATGCTAGCAGTCTAGCACTTGGTGGTGTCTTAGGCCAAGAAGGAAGACCAGTCGCTTATACTTCCCGCAAGCTGAAGCAATATTATGAAGCAAATTATGCCAGCTCTTAGCAGTTGTTCATTGCCTCAAATTATGGAGACATTATCTCTTGGGGGGCAAATTCCAGCTTGTAACTGACCACAAAAGTCTAAAGTGGCCAGCCTAACCTCAACATGCGACAAAGGAGATGGATTGAAATTCTACAAGAATATGACATCGACATCAAATTCTGCCCTGGGAAAGATAATGTGGTAGCAGATGCACTTAGCCGCAAATCTTTCTTGAGTGCAATTTTAATGCCAAATAATCCCATACTGGTCAAGGTGGAAGAAGTCTCATCTCATGATCCAGATTATCAAAGGGGATGAGGAAGTTAGTAGAAGAAGGGAGAAATTCAGAGAAAGAGAAGAATCTAATCAAGGGATACTCCACTCATGAAGGATCCTCTACTTCAATCACACAGGCTATGTATCCCTATGTATCCCTAAGGATCTTGATTTAAAGAAACTAATCATCCACCATGAAGCTCATGATAGTAGGACACCTAGGCTATGCAAAAATATTAAATGCCATAAGAAGGAGCTTTCATTGGGCAGGCTTGAAAAATGATGTCCTTTGGTACTTGAAGCAATGTCTCTCATGCCAAAGGATCAAAGCTGAAAGGGTCAAGATGCCTGGAAAAATTCAACCCTTAGATATTCCCCAAATGAAGTGGGAGTGCATTAGTATGGATTTTGTCACAAGTCTTCCCACTATTCAAGGAGGATATGACTCCATCCTGGTAGTAGTGGACTTACTTTACCAAAGTAGCTCACCTTATACCAGTGAAGAAAACCTTCAAAGCTTCTGATGTTGCTCGAATATTCACCATCAAGGAAGTCCTCAAACTTCATGGTCTCCCAAAAAGGATAGTAAGTGATCGGGATTCTGAATTCACTTCAAAGTTTTGGCAGTCCTTATTTCAAGCCCTGGGAACTCAACTTTGCTTTAGCATAGCTTATCATCCAGAGACCGATGGCCAGACTGAGTGAGTCAATCAAGTAATTGAAGACATTCTCAGAGACCGATGGCCAGACTGAGTGAGTCAATCAAGTAATTGAAGACATTCTCAGAGCATATTGTGGACGGGAACTAAGAAGGTGGATTCAATACCTTCTTCTGGTAGAATTTGCCTACAATGCATCTTATCATCAGAGCATAGGAATGTCACCATTCAAAGCACTCTATGGGCAAGAATGCTTGTCTCCTCTAAATTTCTCTGATCCGACCATAAGAGTTAAGGCATCCAGGAAAATGCTCGAAGAGATGGAGGAACAAACCAAGGTAATCCAAAAGGATATTAAAGCTGCCCAAGATCGACAAAAGCATTATGCTGACACCAAGAGGTCTGAAAGGATCTTCAAGGAAGGAGACAGAGTTCTTCTATGAGTGCGACCCAAATGAAGTTCTCTATGGTCTTCTTACTGGCGTGTTTTCTTCCTCATCGGAAGATATGCCTTTACCCCATTTTTGGCTTGCCTCTCAGAGGTCCTTTTGTTAGATCACCTCATACCATTGAGATAGGTGCGGCAATAACCAACAGAATTATTCCCATAGATGAGTTACCTTATACGTGCGCAGCTTGTGAGTGCTGCTTTTGTGATCATATGATGGACGGGCTTATGGAAGTGTAAAGAGTTCTTCTATCTTTACTGTATATGTTCCAAGAATGAATAAAGTTTAAATCTTGTTCTTGTCTTGACCCTTACTCTCTTTGAGACTTTTTTAATTGGTGATTAATCTTAATTAAAAATTTTCTCTCAGTCTCATACTTCTGCATCTTGCGGATACCCCCAGTTTGCGAGATGAGGGCATCTCGCATTTTTCAAGTAGCAGAGAATGTAAGATTCCTCCCCAGCCTCTCAAAATGTCCAGCATCTTCCCCTGTAATCAATCCCTCTTCAGAAATATAAAAGACTTGTTTCTAACTGTTTTAACCTAGAGAGAGAAAATATTCTAGAGAGAGAATATTCAGATTTTTAATATTTTTGGATAGAAAATTATCTCATCTTATTAAAATAAGTTTCCCTGAAACAGAAATTCAAAAAGAACTTTCCAATGTGCAATTGGAATTAATTGGAAATGGGTATAAAGGACCTTAGCCTAAGGGTCTAGATTTTTAGAAATTTTTGGATTATGGTCCAATTAAGGTTCCTATGGGCCAATAGCATCAATCCATGTGTAGGGAGGAGATAATTCCAATTTGTAAAAGAAGATACCCAAAAATGAGTAAATGCTCACATAAGATGAAGAGTTGAAAATGTACAAAGTTTATTAGTAAAAAACTATGAGCAATATTAAAAATATGAGATATTTTGGGTATCCAAAAATGAGTAAATACTCACATAAGATGAAGAGTTAAAAATGTACAAGGTTTATTAGTAAAAAACTATGAGCAATATTAAAAATATGAGATATTTTGGGTATCCAAAAATGAGTAAATGCTCACATAAGATGAAGAGTTGAAAATGTACAAGGTTTATTAGTAAAAAACTATGAGCAATATTAAAAATATGAGATATTTTGGGTATAATGATTCCATTTTGACACATATGTAAGGAAGGGGAGTTCTTTAAAGGAGGTGCATATTTCACATAAGATGAAGAGTTGAAAATGTACAAGGTTTATTAGTAAAAAACTATGAGCAATATTAAAAATATGAGATATTTTGGGTATAATGATTCCATTTTGACACATATGTAAGGAAGGGGAGTTCTTTAAAGGAGGTGCATATGTCACATGCTTGAATGAGTTTTAAACTCATAAAAATTGAGATATTTCATCTCTCCTCTCTCCTCATTCAAGTCTAGTTCTAAAAAGTTAGCTTAACTGACCTAAAAATGGTCAAATATTGACCAAACTGATTTAGAAAATTCTAGAATCAGTTTGTTTGGTTAGGAGCTCAATTTTTCCTATAAATAGAAGCCTCCCCCTTGTTGAAAAATATATAGTGTTTATGCATCGTTACTCTACTCCATCTAAGCCAAGAACTGTGAATTCATTATAATTCACTAGTTTTTGGAGCTTCCCTCTTTCTTCAATCCCCATTGGTGGCTCCATCAACATACTTAACCAATTGATTGGTTGGGGGCCTCTACCCGTGAACAAAGAATCAAGCAATTTGTAAGGTAATTAGTGAATTTTGATCATTTTCTATAATTTCTCAACGTTTCTCTCTTCTCAACCCCTCTCAAGCTTGAGAAGCTTAATTGGAATGGTTTTTGAATGCTATTGAAGTTAATTGATGAATGGTAGTGAAGATTTACATAATTTGATGAATGCTATTGAAGTTAATTGATTAATGATAGTTAAGAATTACATAATTTGATGAATGCTATTGAAGTTAATTGATTAATGATAGTTAAGAATTACATAAATTTTTATTTATGCTTAATTCTAATGGTTTTTATGTAATTTCTCTCTCTCACTCAAGAAATGGTCATACTCATAACCCATTCTCAATCCAAATGAAGCTTTTCATAAAGCTTTTCCTTAATCCAAGATTAATCTATGCTATTAATGGCTTTTTTCTATGCTTTTAGTTTATGTATTTCATGAATATTGATGATTCAACCCATTATTGGGTTAATGATCCAATTAGGGATCATTCTAATCATTTCTTTAATGATAAGCTTTATCCTTCAAAATAAATTGAGATTTATCAGTCATAGTAGCGGAGCTATGGCAAAATTTCTATAAAAATTACACATAAAATAATTTTATTCAAAGCATGAAAACAGAACTTCTTACCATATTCTAGGAATTATCATCCTAGATTAATTGAAAGAATTTTATTGTAATCATAGAGAAATTAATTTTTATGTTATGCATAATTGATGATTATTTTATTGTAAAAGTGTTACTTTTATCATATTTGGATTTCATGCATAGAGGTATGCATAAAAGAATTATTATTTTAATATAAAAGTGTTTCTTTTATCATATTTAGATTTCATACATAGAGGTATACATAAAAGAATTATTATTTTAATATAAAAGTGTTTCTTTTATCATATTTGAATTTCATGCATAGAGGTATGCATAAAAGTTGATTATTTTATTATAAAAGTGTGACTTTTATCATATTTGGATTTCATGCATAGAGGTATGCATAAAAGTTGATTATTTTATTATAAAAGTGTGACTTTTATCATATTTGGATTTCATGCATAGAGGTATGCATAAAAGTTGATTATTTTATTGTAAAAGTGTTACTTTTATCATATTGGATTTCATGTATAGAGGTATGCATAAAAGATATTCTAAAAGTGTAATTCCTACCAAATTGAATTTATGCATAAGAAGATGCATAAAAGATTGATTTTTAAATTCAAAGTGTCATTCTCATAAATTGAATTTATGCATAGGAAGATGCATAAAAGAATGGAATTTCAATTCAAAAGTGTTATTCTCATCCAAATTGAATTTATGCATAGGAAGATGCATAAAAGATGGATTTTTAATTAAAAAGTGTCAATTCTCATCTAAATTGAGTTTATGCATAGGAAGATGCATAAGAGATGGAATTTTAATTCAAAAGTGTTGTTTTTATTTAAAATGAATTTATGCATAGGAAGATGCATAAAAGATTGATTTTTAAATGAGATGTGATAATATGTGATAGATGCGTATAGGAAGTGATAGGATGTGAGAAGAGGTATATGAGATGTGATAAGATGTGATAAGATGCGTATGGGAAGTGATAGGATGTGATAAGAGGTGTATGAGATGTGAAAAGATGTGTATGAGATGTGATAGGATATGATAAGAGGTGTATGAGATGTGATAGAATGTGTTAAGATGAGTTAGGACGTGTTAGGATGCGTATGGGACGAGGTAGAGAGTGTATCTGATGGGATAAGATGTATATGGGATGTGTTAGCGCGAGAATGGATGTAGTATGGATGTATGGATGTAGATACGGATGTATGTATGTATGTGGATGTGGATGTATGAATGAGGATGTGAAAATGGATGTATGTATGTAGATGTGGATGTATGGATGTGAATGTGAATGAAGATGTGGATGTGGATGTATGGATGTAGATACAGATGTATGTATGTATGTGGATGTGGATGTATGAATGAGGATGTGAAAATGGATGTATGTATGTAGATGTGGATGTATGGATATGAATGTGAATGAAGATGTGGATGTGGATGTATGGATGTAGATACGGATGTATGTATGTATGTGGATGTGGATGTATGAATGAGGATGTGAAAATAGATGTATACATGTAGATGCGTATGTATGAATGTGAAATTGGATGTATGTATAATGTGGATGTATGAATGAGGATGTGAAAATAGATGTATGCATGTAGATGCGTATGTATGAATGTGAAATTGGATGTATGATGTGGACGTATGAACATGGATATGTATGTAGAATAATGAATGTGAATGTGTATGTGAAATAATGTGTAGCCTATATGAGTGAATGGATGAGAATGAGTACACATTGAATGTAATAGGGAATAAGTAATGTGGTCCGAGAGTGGATAATGTGGAAAGACGAGAGTTCGTTATAGAAACTGTATTCTGTGACTGTTTGTAAATGACTGTTTTATGTCAAGAATGCTGGGGAAGCATTTTGACCGTCTTGAGGATTAAGGTGAAGACCGAACTGATAAAGTTGCAACTGCTGATGGAGAGTCAATGGAGGACATCTCGCGTAGCAAGGTCGGCCGAGGTCTTGACCAGCCTCGGTTCGATTTAAATGGTGAGCTTCCGGTACGGTGGATTAGGGACCAAGGAAGCGGCCTATGAGTGAAGCGCTAGGTCACCTACGAAGGATCCTAGAGGGTGCTGACCATACAGTGCTGGGGCTCTGGGTCGCCGAAGATACCCACACGTGCGTCGTGGAAGATATTGGAATAAGGAGTAAGAGTTGTTTTCTGAAACCGGGCATGGATCTAGTTGATTGACCTTGCTGGTCCTCAACGGATGAGTCCATGGCTCTTTTATATGGATCTGTGGGTTGATCTTGCTGATCTTCCACGGAGATTCCATTCTATTATATGAATATATTGCCGGTTACTATGAGCTAGGAACTATGGAAAAGGCCCCTGAGTGAA
Organism: Cibotium barometz; assembly: GCF_041138505.1. Taxonomy (NCBI): domain Eukaryota; kingdom Viridiplantae; phylum Streptophyta; class Polypodiopsida; order Cyatheales; family Cibotiaceae; genus Cibotium; species Cibotium barometz. Next base: position 28,355,198 of record NC_141086.1, read on the forward strand.
CAGGTGGTGAGCGTTCTGGTTGCCAATGATGCCATAAGTACACCGATGAATGAATGACGGGAAATAAGGATTGAGGGTGGCCACGGAACGAGCCCATTGCAGCGAGCCAATTTGCAAATTATTTTCAAATCAATACGAGATGCGAGCAGTTTCTTGTCATGTATCCATTGAAAGTGAGCAAGAATGACACATGACATACCAAAAAAAAAAGCAGGCTTACTACATGACATGCCATACCACCTTCAAGACATACCACCTTCAAGACAATGTATTCAAGACACAAAATAAAAGCAGGCTTACTACATCCACCAAAAATGCTACATCCAAACTGTCTTTAAATAAAAGTTCAAATATCACGCTACATCCACCAAAAATGCTAATATATAAAATGTCTTCTGTATCCACCAAAAATGCTACATCGAAACTGTCTTTAAATGTCTTTAAAAAAAAGTTCAAATATCACGCTACATCCACCAAAAATGCTAATATCCAAAATGTCTTCTGTCTTCACAAAAAATGCTAAGATCCAAAATGTCTTTAGTCTTCTTCAAACTGCAAAAAAGTAAGAAATTAATGAACATTGCATTTATAGAGGATTATGGGGTATTAACAGTGCCTTGTCTTATTAATTTGGGAATTACCTTTGTAGAATATGGCTCCAATAGCTTATTATATATGCGATGGTCCTTTTCAAAGATAATAACATTACGTTCCATGACCGCTGCAATAAGTCCAAGAGTTCCAGTCCCAGCAAACAAGTCAACAATAGTATCCCCTGTCTTTGAAAAGAGAGATACTATGTACTTGCATAGCCTCTGCCCTCTTTGGCAACCACCTCTCCAAGGCTTTCCCTTTCGTTTTACCATATCCTCTTCAGGAACACTACATAAACACAGAGATGAGAGACCCAAAAACCTAAACCCTAAATACATAGACATTGTTTTTAATCACAGATCCAGAGTCGATCCCTTACATATCTTGAATGAGGTCTTGTTCAAGATCTAATTCACTCCCAAGATTTTGCTCTTCCACCTTATCTCCATACATCCGTAAATACTGCCTTGGTGTACTTGAGCGTACAAAAACAGATAGAATAAGACATGCAACCTGTAATGAAATCCATTCAAATAGTAGTGAATTCCTTAGGCTATAAGTTGAAATAGACATAGACATAAGAATTTTTGTTCTAGAAGAGAAGTGTGCAGCTACCTTTGTTACAAGTTGTCCCATCTTCTTTCCCACTGGTGGAGTGCATTTGACCACTTGTCGATGAAAGACCACAAATCCTCTAGATGTTGCCTCATGCTCTATCTTCACTCCTTCTTCCATTGTATAAAGGCATGTTATGAAGCCATGATCATTAAGACAAAAGTCTACAAATTGAAAAGTTGCCTCATATAGACTTTCGCTAACCACATTCCAAGGTGGCACTCTGTGTCCCAAACAACCCTCAACAACGAGGTTTGAGGGGAAGTCTACAAACACCATCTCCACACAATAGTCAGTCCTTTTCCCATGGACTTTTCCTTTATTACAAAGCACATTCATGGCTTCCAAAACATGTTTGAATAGAGGGGATGGCCCTTCTATGTTCTTACAGTCCCTTGCAAGGTCCTCGATGGAGGTATTGAATGCATATACCATGCCTGCGAATTCCCACAATGCAAGAAGAAACACAGAAGAAGATTGATTGGTAAGAGAAAAATATTTATCACCCCAATAAACATACACTACTGTTAACGGCATGATATCACCTTTCAAAGGTGCTCGTTGGATCATAGACGAGGCTACATGTACATTGCCCGAAGTACTTGTTGTTTGATGTACTTCTCTTTGTCTCCTATTTGCATCCAATGCTTGACTCACTATATCCCTCCCTAGGTTAACTGGTAGAGGGTGCATTCTAGATGTAGAGGCTATAGATGTGGCATGAGAGCTCGTAGAGCAGCCACGTACTGCAGTCAATGGTATACTCTGCACAAAGACAACTTATGGTTATAAATTACCTCATCAAAAAACTTTATCATCGTGCAAAAATCAGAGACAACTTATGGTTACCTCATCAGAACCCTCCACTATGGTCATCTTAGCCAATATAGCTAAGTGTTGATCATGTAATTGAATTTCTTCATCTGGCACAACAAACCTCTCCATGTCTAGCCACCAGGGGCATCTTGTCTTTTCAACACGATAGAGGCTAACCATGCATTTCAAAAATAGATAACATACGTTTTATCATCATACATACATTTTATCATCATGACCATGATTACAGAAAACACTTACTCTCCCAAGGTGCAGATCCGCATATATATATCGTGGAGTATCCTCGCAAATCCATAACAACACAAGAGGTGGTATGGCCTGTACTAGACCACTATCCACCTCTTTCAGCAGCCATCTAAATTCCAAATGGAAAGGAAAACTAAAGTCAATAGGCTATATAAGAAGCATAAGGAGAAGAAATAAAATTGACCAAGTTTTTTTTTTACCTATAAACAACTCGATGTGTTGCAGAGCGTAGCCCTTTTTGTGTGTCCATATCATTGCTAAATTTTATATCCCCCTGATGAACTCTGAAAGCTTTTTTGAAATACTTTCGTCGATGAAAGATGACATAGTTTATAAAGGAATTAATGGAAGGTAAGGAGATTCTATCACAATTTTCAATCTCCTCCAGAAGCTTGGAGCCATAAGAACTTATTTGTAGCCAGAACACAAATGAATGTAGCCACTCTCTAGCTTTTGCTTTGTCTTTAGGCAAGTACTCTATCTCTCGAATGCTAGCTTGTGAATTATCCAACATTCGAACTAAGAATGCCTTATCTTCATCCCTAACTTGTGCAGCCCCAATCATGTTCAGTTTCTCTTCTGTCGCAATATGGGTCCCTGCTGCATGCCAAGGAAGTGACAAAACAGCACGCCAAAAGTATTCTCCATTGGCAGGGTCTGCTATGCGGGCAAACTTTCCCACCCTATTCTTATACAGAATTTCTACCTCTCTTATCACCTTAGCCCTTCCTTCTACATCCATGCCCTTAGCCTTGTCCTCGATTTTCATCTCCATATCGTCCTACAGAGTCCATTTAATTACAAAATTACTCTTGCATACATTAAACATATTTCGCATAATTAAGTAGATCTTGCACACCTTTAATATCTTGCATACCTTAAACACAAGCCATGCCAATATATTTATTAGAACAGAAAACCAGCTTTTTTTGCCACGAGTGGGGCACTTTTTCATTTCATTCTCCATCCAAGCCTTGTCCTCATCATCGAGCTCTGCAAGGAGGGTAGTCTTATCGGACTCACCAATTCTCCTTATTTGGAAGAGCCTATCCCCAAAAGTTGTTGGTACAAAGGCATAGTCATGCATCCTAGTACAACCAATGCAGAGAGTTGAAGCAACATCATGCAATCAATGCCAAGAGCAAAAAAGAGAAAAATAATAAAACATATACTTATTCAATCTGGAAAGAGAAAACATCAGCTCTCCAACGTTAGCCTTCTCGAATTGTAGAAAGTCACAGGCCACCAGACAATGCTTAGAGATGTCATTTGGAAATTCTGAGTAAAAGGAAAGAAGATGATAAAATTATATTAGATGCATACATAAAATTGTATAAATAGATAAAAACATTTCAAATCACCCTCACCTTGAGCAATCAAATCCATCCAAGATTTATAGCGGTTGTTTCCATCCAGTACATGTATCATTTTACCCTGGATGAACGGTCCCCATTCTGGCATATTTCTGAGAGACTCTTCAAAAGTTCCATTCACATCCATCCATGTTGAACTCCATGACAATGTTGTTTCTTCAGTCAGAGGAGTCTCCTCTCCATCCAAATCAAACATGGACACCGTGAACGCCCCCTTGCTTTCAAGATACCCACCAAGGTTCTTGAATGCTCGACCAAGGTTCTTATCAGTACTAGGGCATAGTCTCCTTATGGCCTCTGTTGGAAGAAGCCTACACAAGGGGATCTTGGGGGGGGGTGCTGAATCTAACTCTAATTCGATCGATGAATGCAGTTGGAGTAGAGGTTTTAAGGATCTTTCCGAAAATTTCTGCTTTGATGCTCTCTGTTTTTCTTGTCTCAGTTGTCAATGTGTCTCCACCTTCTTCTTCTTCATTATCATCCTCTCTATCATTCCCATCGTCTTGTCTATCATCACCCTCTCTCTCATCCTCCTGTCTATCATCCTCTCTATCATCATGCTCTCTCTCATCCTCCTCTCTATCATCCTCTCTATCATCCTCTCTGTCATCATCCTCTCTCTCATCCTCCTGTCTATCTTCCTCTCTATCATCATCCTCTCTCTCATCCTCTTGTCTCTCATCCTCTCTATCATTCTGTCTCTCATCCTCTTCTTGTCTGTCATCCCTGTCTCTCTCATTCTCATGTCTATCATTCTCCATCAACACTTGGCCTTGACTCTGAACTTCCTCATCAAACAATCCTCGAGACACCCTCTCGGTTGTTCTTGCCTGTAATTTTTTGGAGCGTTTAGAAGGAGGTAGTAAGGAATCCATACCAGCAAAACAACAATCTTTTTGAGAACAAGAAGATCTAGTCACATAACGTTGGGAGTTGGTGTCCATTTTCAAAGATATAACTCTTCCCACAAAAAGTAAAGTAAACTACACGAATTATTCTAGGTAGTATAATCATGGGTTGGCATGGGTTGGCACAAAGTATACGGATTATTTAAGGTTGTATAATCATGGGTTGGCAGGGTTGGCGCAAAATATACAGATTATTCAAGGTTGAAAATAATCTCGGGTTGGCACAAAGTATACGGATTATTCAAGGCTGTAAATTCCTAATCATTAATAACAAAGTGCTCGAAAAAACCTTTTCCCAAAAAGGATTTCATTCCTCTGCAACGGCTGAAAGGAAAGGTACACTCGTGCAACTATCTTCTACAACCATTTTCTACGACTATCCTCTGCAGCTATCGTCTTCTACAACTATCTTCTACAACTATCTTCTACTCTATTCTCTGCAGCAGCTGTCGTCTACAACTATCCTCTTCTACAATTATCACCTGCAAATATCCTCTGCGTGTTTGCAAGCATGTAAGTCCCCCTCTCTCTATCTCTCTGTGCTTGCAATAATGTACTGCTATTGATTACAATCTAGATTTTTTTATTTAATGGCCAATGTAAAAACTCCTTCTCTACAATGACTATGATGGCATAGTCATGGCTCTGCAGATGAAGTCTCGAGATAGCTCTGTAGTGGCCATGTTTAGCTCTACAGTGGCCATATTGAGGATCAAAACATGTCTATGTAGGGCCTCCAGGATCAAGTGCGCTGAGCGCACTTGATCCTGGAAGCTCTACAATGACAAGGATGGCATAGTCATGGCTCTGCACATGCAAGTCTCGAGATAGCTTTGCAGTGGCCATGTTTAGCTCTTTGCTTGTAATAATGTACTGCTATTGATTACAATCTGGATTTTAATGGCCAATGTAAAAACTCATTCTCTACAATGACTATGATGGCATAGTCATGGCTCTGCAGATGAAGTCTCGAGATAGCTCTGTAGTGGCCATGTTTAGCTCTACAGTGGCCATATTGAGGATCAAAACATGTCTATGTAGGGCCTCCAGGATCAAGTGCGCTGAGCGCACTTGATCTTGGAAGCTCTACAATGACTATGATGGCATAGTCATGGCTCTGCACATGCAAGTCTCGAGATAGCTTTGCAGTGGCCATGTTTAGCTCTACAGTGGCCATATTGAGGTGTAAATTTTCTGCTGGATCAAGACATGTTTATGTAGGTCCATGTTGACATGTTTATGTAGGTCCATGTTTATGTAGGTCTGTCTATGTAAGGCCTCTAGGATCAAGTGCGCTGAGCGCACTTGATCCTGGAAGCTCTACAATGGCTCTGCAGATGAAGCCTCCAGATAGCTTTGCAGTGGCCATGTTTAGCTCTACAGTAAGTAGCCATGTTGAGGTGTCTATGTAAGGTGTAAATTTTTTTACTGGATCAAGACATGTCTATGTAGGGCCTCCAGGATCAAGTGCGCTGAGCGCACTTGATCCAGGAAGCTATACAATAACCATGTTAGCTCTGCAGATAAAGCATAAGCCAATGTTTAGCTCTACAGTGGCCATGTTGAGGTCTAAATTTTTTGATGGGCATGTTGAGCACTTATTTTTAATAAAAACATAGACATCTTTTGCTAATGTGGATGCCTCCATGGATAGACAAGACATGCCTGTGTAGGGCCTCCAGGATCAAGTGCGCTGAGCGCACTTGATCCAGGAAGCTCTACAATAACCATGTTAGCTCTGCAGATAAAGCATAAGCCAATGTTTAGCTCTACAGTGGCCATGTTGAGGTCTAAATTTTTTGATGGGCATGTTGAGCCCTTATTTTTAATAAAAACATAGACATCTTTTGCTAATGTGGATGCCTCCATGGATAGACAAGACATGCCTGTGTAGGGGCCTCCTAGATCAAGTGCGCTCAGCGCACTTCGCACTTGATCCTTAAAGCTCTACAATGACCATCTTGTGCCAGTACGTGGCCATCTTTAGCTATACAATGAAGAGGAGGAGCCAGTAGACATTCATGGTCTTGGCCCCACACACAAAATACAAACGCAAGGAAAAAACGCACATTTAAAAAACGTAAAAGAACATACTCTCTTTCGGGCAGGTGATGCTCGGGCAGGTGATGCCCTTTGTCGTGAGGGTGAGAGTTGCAACATGAGTGCAGCAGACATCTTCATCTTCAACGTTGTTGAGAAAACTAGAGATAGTAATATATAAATAGAAAGACAGAGCAGCTCCATTGTATCTTAAGAGGAGGGTGGTCTGAGAGCAGCTTGAGGGTGAACTAATAAGAAGCAATGGCAACCTAATAAGAAGCAATGGCAAAACAGTGCATGAGAAATAACATATAAAGAGAAGAAGGAGTTTTACCACGAGTTGATTGATTGCAACATCTATATTTTTTTTTGTGATGGGTTGATAGTCTAGAAATAGTCTGTTTTAGTAGTCTTTCAAACTAGTGAGTAAATATACTAAAAAATAGCTTTTCCAGCTTGTCCTTTCATTAGACTTTCATTCCAAAGGAAGCCTATGCCTTTTTCTCACGTAGTCGTTTTATTAGCTTTAGTGTAATGTATATAGTATTACTTTGTTTTGAATATTAATGGATATGTGTGCTCACATTATACTTTCTTTTGGAATGTATTCCTGAAATGTAGGGATTCTGAGTCAGATGTTCAGATTTTTCTACACAAAGTTGGAGGCCCTCTTTTTAGACTGTCATTTTCACATGGGAAATGTTTATTATCAGCCGAATTAATGAAAGAAAAACTAGGTGCAGAACATGAAATTTTTATTGATTCAGGTCTATTGCAAACTGATGATGGTTTTGAGAGCATAGGGACAATTCCCTTGTACCATGGGATTGGTGAACATGGGTATTATATCTTAGATAATACCTTGTCATCATTTTATGTTGCAAAAGTAGCCATTACATCAACACCACTCCCTACCCCTGGGGATATTCCTTCTGGATCTGGCAGCAAGACCTCACCTATGTGAGTGACATTTCAACTTTTGAAACATGGTAAAATATAGTGAGGTTATCTTTCTTGTTTCAATTGTTGACTTTGGATTGTTGATTTTTTTCCTAGTGACTTGGATGAAGAGGACATGGAAAAGGTGGTGCATGCAGATAATTTAATTGACATTGAGGAAGGTGATCCTGCATTTGACACTACAGTATCTGCCTTCCAAATTGTTCGTACTTTGCCGCCCAATGACATATTCCATAATATTATAAATGAATGCACATTCAAAGGAAAAGTCAAGGAGCTCCCTAAGAAGTATGAAGAAAATTGCATTTATGAGCTTTTAGATGGGAAGGGCATGGAGGGTATGGAGCACAAATATGAAGGAAATGCATGGACAAAACCCCAGACACAAACAAGAACTAATAAATCTTTTATTTTGAGAAAGAGTTTTTGTGGGGGTACCTTCCAGTGTATGAATGAAAGATGCACTTATCGATTTAGAAACAAATCATCGAATAGGCTCCATTGGAATGGCCAATTATTGAAATCCCCAAATGAAGGATGTTTGGCTTTGGGAAGTTATGGAAACTTAGAGTGTTTCTTTTGTAAGCATGTTCCAATGTGCATAAAAACATGTTCAGTGTCTGCCTACTATTTTATGCCTAAAGATCACTCCCATAGTAGATTGTTCCTTCACTATGGGAAACATACACACACAATTGCTAGAGGCATGTGTCGAGCATCTATGCGAAACATTAAAGCCTTAGTAGCTCGTGTTGTTCAGATGGACCATAATGCGGGTCCACGAAAGGTACAAATGATTGTTGCCAGGGAGTTGGTTTTGAAGGCTAAAGTGATTGGAGAGTTTATGATCAGAGAGGGAACTCCAGGAGATGTCTCAAGAGCTAATATCTTTAATAAATCTCAAAAAAAAAGTTCTTCTCTATTGAATATATATATATATATATATATATATATATATATATATATATATGTGTAATTTCTTAACCAACTTGGTAAAGATGGTAATGCAAAGTCGAAAGACAAGTCGAGCACTAGGTGATGGATTTGAGGCTATCCTAGAGTTAAAAAGAAAATGCCACTTTCAGTTCTTCCACGGATCAAGGTTTCCCTTGCAAGCAACCAAAAGTGATGAGAGGTGCTATCTTTTCAAGATGTCCACAACTGGCCCTGGCTCTGGCGTTGATATTGTCAATAGAATGGATGCTGCGGGGGATCGAGACCTTCGACATTCATGGGTTTGTTTTGATCATGTACACCGAGTGGAGAACGATTGGCACACAATGGGTGCACATGTGTATGATCACACGTATGTTTTAATTTTTATTCTCTTTTCAAAATGAAATGACTGTTCGACTGAGTTGTTACAATACAATAATCTTCCAAATACTCTTCTTGCAGGATTGGAGAGCTACTCACAATTGCAACTTGTGAGTTTAGAGAGGAGGATGAGACAGCACAGATAATGTTTTGGGAAAATTTGAATGCAGTTATGATCGATCATACTGGGAAATCAGCAAACTTTTTTGGCTTCATGGCCGACGAAGCAGGTGCAAATTGGAATGCTATTAGGTCAGTATATAACAATGGAGATGAGATGGTAGGAAAGGAGAGATCTTGCCTTTTTCATTGGAAGGACAATCTTCGAGTGCATACACAAAAGTATATATATGCTCAACATATGGAAAAACACAATGAAATGTGTGAGAGGTGGAGGACTGCACCAACCAAAGAGGATGCTTTAGTGCAATTCCGTAAGATACGTGCATGGTGGGCAACAGGAAAGGCAGCAGACAGAAACATTCCCAAGCTAGATAGTTGGCTTAGTTGGTGGCACTATAGAGCAAGTCGTTGGGGTCATTTTATTATTAAGGTATGTTATGTATGTTTTTTTTCTATGAACTTAATTCAATAGCAGTAATTAAAAAACCTACTGGTTTGGGTTTATCTTTGTGCAATGGGTTTTCAATGAACAGGATGGCGAGCCTATTGTAAATGCTCTGGTACCACGGACGAACCTCTCTGAAGCCAAGCATGCTAGTTGGCTAGCAGGAGAAGGATACAAACATAAAATTAGTTTGTACGATGCATGTGTTTCAGATCTCATCAATGCTTACTTCCAGTGTGCTCGTCAAATGGCTTTTATGGAAGGAAAATATATAGGTGGAGGGCCTGACCTAGAGATATTAATTGAGAGCAGGGATTTCATTAACGTCTTCACAATTTCGTGATCACGTTAACAAAACCTATTGTTAACATATTAAAACTTGTGATCACATTGTATATTCACGGGCATTTTTTATGACCTGCAAAAACCTTCTCTGCCAGTAATCCCGCCGGGCTTTTTGTTTTCTCGGCGGGCCCGCCGGGAAAACCCATTTTCCCGGCGGGAAATATAAAAAAATAAAAAAAATAAAAAAATAAAAAAAATAAAAAAATAAAAAAATAAAAAAAATAAAAATATCATGTTCACAGTCATTCTTACCATTTTTGGGCCTTCTGGACTCATTTATGATGTCAAAAGTTCAAAATTCTTGGCACAAAAAAAGTTTTGTATAATTTGTTGGCCTTAAGTTCAATTGACACACCAATTAAATCTAACTATACTTACATCAATTGACTCAATTGTCCATGACATCATTGTACTCAATTGAGCCCAATTGGACTCAATTACACTTGATTTACACTCAATTGATATTAATTGGGTGTGAATTGATGTCAATTGTGCCTAATTCGACGCAATTGAGCCCAATTTACACCCAATTTGCATAAATTGGGTGTAAACTAAGTATCAATTGAGTCGAATTGGACTCAATTGACAATAATTGGATGTTAATTGATATTAATTAAGCCTAATTGACTTCAATTGGATGTTAATTTATTACAATTAATGTCAATTAAGCTCAATTGAGCTCAGTTGACATCAATTGGGTGTCAATGGATATCAATTGAGCTCAATTGGGCTCAATTGCGGCTCAATTGCACTCAATTGTGTGATCGATTGTGTGTCAATTGATGTCAATTTAGCCTAATATGATACAATTGAGCTCAATTCACACCCAATTGGATGTAAATTGAGCGTCAATTGAGCCGAATTAGACTCAATTGACAGTAATTGGGTGTTAATTGATATCAATTAATATCCAATTAATATAATTGAAGTCAATTAAGTCTAATTGACTTCAATTGGATAATTTGGGTGTCAATTGAGCTTAATTAGACGTAAATGATATCAATTGGGTGTCAATTAACATCAATTGAACCTTATTGACATCAATTGGGTGCCAATTAACATCAATTGGACTCAATTGACATCAGTTGGGTTTCAATTGAGCCAAATTGGATGCATCATGCAACTAACATCAATTGGGTGTCAATTGATTATAACTGAGCTGAATTGGGCTCAATTGCACTCAATTGATATTAATTGGGTGTCAATTAAACCTAATTCCATGCAATTGAGCTCAATTGACATCAATTCACATCAATTACACTCAATTGATATTAATTGGGTGTCAATTGATGTCAATTGAGCCTAATTCGATGTAATTGAGCTCAATTCACATCAGTTCACATCAATTGGGTGTCAATTGAGTAAAATTGAGTCTAATTGGGTGTCAATTGAGTCAAACTGAGTCTAATTGGGTGTCAATTGATATCAATTGAGTCAAATTGAGTCTAATTGGGTGTTAATTGACACCCAATTGACGTTAATTGAGATAAATTAGGCTTAATTGACATCAATTGCACTCAATTAGTACCCAATTGATGTCAATTGAGACTCAATTAACATCAATTAACATCCAATTGAGTTCAATTGACATCAATTAATACCCAATTGAGTCAAATTGATATTAATTAAGTCTAATTGGATATCAATTGATCAATTGGGCTCAATTGATATCAATTGATATCCAAGTGGACTCAATTAACATCAATTGGGTGCCAATTGAGTCCAATTGACACCAAATTGATATCAATTACATCCAAGTGGGGTCAATTGACATCAATTCGCACCTAATTCATGTTAATTGAGTCCAATTAGGTTCAATTTACACCCAATTGATGTGAATTGGGCTCAATTGACACCCAATTGATATCAATTTGGCTTTATTGACACTTAATTGATATTAATTAGACTCGATTGACATTAATTAACACCCAATTGATGTCAATTGAGCTCAATTGACATCAATTGTAGTCAATTGATACCCAATTGATGTCAATTAAGCTAAATTGGACTTAATGGATATCAATTACACTCAATTAGCACCTAATTGATGTCAATTGAGTCTAATTGAGCTCAATTAATATCAATTAGCACCCAATTGAGTCCAATTGATATCAATTAATATCTAATTGAGTCAAATTGATATCAATTAAGTCTAATTAGGTATCAATTGATCAATTGGGCTCAATTGATATCAATTGACATCCAAGTGGACTCAATTGACATCAATTGGGTGCCAATTGAGTCCAATTGACACCAAATTGATATCAATTGCATCCAAGTGGGGTCAATTGACATCAATTCGCACCTAATTCATGTTAATTGAGTCCAATTAGGTTCAATTTACACCCAATTGATGTGAATTGGGCTCAATTGACACCCAATTGATATCAATTTGGCTTTATTGACACCTAATTGATATTAATTAGACTCGATTGACATTAATTAACACCCAATTGATGTCAATTGAGCTCAATTGACATCAATTGTAGTCAATTGATACCCAATTGATGTCAATTAAGCTAAATTAGGCTTAATGGATATCAATTACACTCAATTAGCACCTAATTGATGTCAATTGAGTTTAATTGAGCTTAATTAACATCAATTAGTACCCAATTGAGTCCAATTGATATCAATTAATACCTAATTGAGTCAAATTGATATCAATTAAGTCTAATTGGGTGTCAATTGATCAATTGGGCTCAATTGATATCAATTGACATCCACTTGGACTCAATTGACATCAATTGGGTGCCAATTGAGTCTAATTGACACCCAAGTGATATCAATTGCATCAAATTGGGCTCAATTGACATCAATTCACACCTAATTGATATCAATTGAGCCCAATTGATATTAATTGAGTCTAATTCACACCCAATTGAGTCCAATTGCATCTAATTGGACTCGATTGACATCAATAAACACCCAATTGATGTCAATTAAACTCAATTAACATCAATAAACACCCAATTGATATCAATTGACTCCAATTGGGTTTAATTGACACCCAATTGATGTCAATTAAGTCTAAATAGATACAATTAGGCTCAATTGATACCTAACTGATGTCAATTGAGTCCAATTGGATTCAATTGAGTCTAATTGGGTTAAATTGGATGCAATTAGGCTTAATTGATGTCAATTGAGTCCAATTGGATTCAATTGGATTCAATTGAGTCCAATTGGGTTAAATTGGATGCAATTAGGCTTAATTGATGTCAATTGAATTCAATTGGATGTAATTTGCTCAATTGATGTCAATTGAGTTCAATTGGATGCAATTAGGCTCAATTGATACCTAATTGATGTCAATTGAGTTCAATTCATACTCAATTATTATTAATTGTGTCCAATTGAGCTCAATTAACACCCAATTGATGTCAATTGGGCTCAATTAACATCAGTTAACACCCTATTGAGTCCAATTGATGTCAATTGAGTCCAATTGGGTGTCAATTGATATCAATTGAGCCCAATTGATAAATTAATACCCAATTAGACTTAATTGATGTCAATTGGACTCAATTGATATCAATTGGGTACATTCAATTTAGCATCAATTATAATCAATTGACATCTAATTGATATCAATTGACATCAATTAGGTATTAATTGATGTCAATTGAGCCCATGTGACATCGATTATGTGTCAATTGAATCCAATTGATGTCAATTGAGCCCAATTGACATCAATTGATACACAATTAGCTTCAATTGGGCTCAATTGACATCAATTGACACCCAATTGATGTCAATAAGGCTCCATTGACACCCAATTAGACTCAATTTGGCTCAATTGACATCAATTGACACCCAATTAGACTCAATTTAGCTTAATTAAGTCTAACTGGGCTCAATTAGACTCAATTTGGCTCAATTGATATCAATTGACACCCAATTAGACTCAATTTGACTCAATTGACACCCAATTAGACTCAATTTTACTCAATTGACATCAATTGACACCCAATTGATGTGAACTGATGTGAATTGAGCTCAATTGCATCGAATTAGGCTCAATTGACATCAATTGACACCCAATTAATATCAATTGAGTGTAATTGATGTGAATTGATGTCAATTGAGCTCAATTGCATGGAATTAGGTTTAATTGACACCCAATTAATATCAATTGAGTGCAATTGAGTCCAATTCAGCTCAGTTGTAATCAATTGACACCCAATTGTTGTTAGTTGCATCCAATTTGGCTCAATTGAAACCCAACTGATGTCAATTGAGTCCAATTGATACCCAATTGATGTCAATAAGGTTCAATTGATGTTAATTGACACCCAATTGATGTTAATTGACACCCAATTGATGTCATTTACGTCTAATTGAGCTCAATTGACACCTAAATTATCCAATTGAAGTCAATTAGACTTAATTGACTTCAATTGTATTAATTGGATATTAATTGATATCAATTAACACCCAATTGCTGTCAATTGAGTCTAATTCGGCTCAATTGGCGCTCTCAATTTACATCCAATTGGGTGTGAATTGAGCTCAATTGTATCATATTAGGCTCAATTGACATCAATTGACACACAATCGATCACACAATTGAGTGCAATTGAGTCGCAATTGAGCCCAATTGAGCCCAATTGATATCCATTGACACCCAATTGATGTCAACTGAGCTCAATTGAGCTTAATTGACATTAATTGTAATAAATTAACACCCAATTGAAGTCAATTGGGCTTAATTAATATCAATTAACATCCAATTATTGTCAATTGAGTTCAATTCGACTCAATTGATACTTAGTTTACACCCAATTTATGCAAATTGGGTGTAAATTGGGCTCAATTGCGTCGAATTAGGCACAATTGACATCAATTCACACCCAATTAATATCAATTGAGTATAAATCAAGTGTAATTGAGTCCAATTGGGCTCAATTGAGTGCAATGATGTCATGGACAATTGAGTCAATTGATGTAAGTATAGTTAGATTTAATTGGTGTGTCAATTAAACTTAAGGCCAACAAATTATACAAAACTTTTTTTGTGCCAAGAATTTTGAACTTTTGACATCATAAACAAGTCCAGAAGGCCCAAAAATGGTAAGAATGACTGTGAACATGATATTTTTATTTTTTTTATTTTTTTATTTTTTATTTTTTTATTTTTTTTATTTTTTTTATTTTTCCCGCCGGGAAAATGGTTTTCCCGGCGGGCCTGCCGGGAAAACAAAAAGCCCGGCGGGCTTCGGCAGGTTACCAGGTCACTGGTGACCTTCTATTTTGAGAACATGAAAACATGTGAACATGTGAATAACATGTTCACAAGTGTTATTAACAAAAAAAATCTTGTGATCACGTGAATATAAAATCCCTGATTGAGAGAGCTCTTTCCAAACAAACTTCAAGCCCTTCTCCAGCTGCTACTTCAAGGGCAATTGATGATGCAGTGATGGGCACTCTAATGTTTACAAACAGGATAAATTTCAAGGGTGAGAAAAAGACTATTCGAGCTAAACGTCCACTTCATGAGGTCCATGAGGGGAATGTAGGGAGCTCTAGCCACCGACCAGAGTTTGTTTATGTGACAGTGGATAAGCATGAAAAAGGGCAAGCATCAATAAATCCAGAAGAAGGTGACGTAGCACTTCAATCATTAGAGCAAGATATTCATCAGACAAAGTGGGCATTGCGCAGGATTCCGATCTTCAATAGAGTAGAATGTAACCATTGGGTAGGAGGAAAAAAATGTAGCAGAAAGCTACGAGGCGGAGAAGTGGCACCATGCTTTTGGAGTGATTGTCAATTATCTTCTTGGAGGAAAGAAAAGTACTGCTATTTCTGTAATAATGATGTTCGACACACTTGGAAGCCTACAAAGACAATCTTACATCCACCTGCAAGTGTTCCTAATGTTTGGCCAATAGCAACAGGTACACACTTGAAAGTCAGGGAAGCTCATGATTTAGTAAAAGCTGGATTTGAGATTGGTGTACAGATTCCAAATAGTTTGCTTCAAGAGAGTGAACAAAACAAGCAAAAAATTCTTGAGGAAGATAAGCAAAAATACCCCTATCGAAAAGGTATATCGAAAGCTGCATATGCACAGATCAGTGCTGCGTTAGATATGAATGTAGAAATTATGGGAGGACATGTTCAAATGGAAGGGCAGAAGGAAATATTTAAAGTGAGGGAAATCCAGAACAAAGAAGCCCTACCCATTGAAGTAACCATTCAGAACCACCCAATATGTTCGTGTGCAGAATTCAATGATAGGTTGGTCAAAAGAAAACCATATCTTGCCTGCAAACATATCTACTTTGTTTTCCTGATGATTCTTGGACAGGATGTGAACAATAATATGCATATCCATCAGCCAAAGATTCCTAATTATATTTTGAAAGAGATGCTCACAAGATCTCAGAGGAGCCACCCACAACAATTATAGGATATACTTATAATGTTTTGAGAATATTTTGAGAATATCAATTAAACTTTTTGTACTCTATGCGCTATATAAATAACACACTTATATTGATTGATTTAATTAAGTTCAGTGTTATGTCAATGTTTTCAGTCATTTAATAATTAAGTTCAGTGTTATGTCAATGTTTTCAGTCATTTAATAATTAAGTTCAGTGTTATGTCAATGTTTTAGAGAGCAGCACAAGCACAAATCTGCTCGCTTGAAGGGGATAATCTATTTTTGTATTCTGTGTGATTTTTGCTCTTATTTTTGTATTCTGTGTGATTTTTGCTCTCGGCTCACTGCTCTCGGCTCGCTTTATTGACGCACTCATAAGGATTCAACCAGAGACTTTGAGGATTGTCATCAGTGACATAATGGTTTCATTGAGAAGGATTGTTTGAAAGTTAATTGATGCTGAGAAAAAGGGCAATTTCATATTGGGTGTGTAAGTGGTGTGACTAGTTTTATGTTTGTATGAACTTCCGGCTAGGGGGCCTAGGAACTCTTTTCCCTGGTACCCGGGACAAAACCTAACCAAATTCCTAATTGGATCCCATCACTACAGTGGTTGGGAGGTTGGCTAACCCATGGGACTTAGGCTGGACTGATGGATCCGTAAATCAAGACTCAATTTCTGTTATTACGATAGATGAAGTAAATCCCGGATAGTAATTGCTCTATGGATAGGAATCAACGGCTGTGCCTCTTGATGGGGAAAAAAGCGTTGATCCCAATGATCCAAGTGCAAGTTTCGTCCTTGACCAAGTACCTTTAAAGGTGCAGTCGGATCAGTTTGATCAATAATGGTCTTGACTACATTAGAGTAAAAAGTTATCCTGGTGGAATCGCCCATGCTTTCCGGATAAAGGAAGTTTTTCCGGGTTCGGTTTTGGAAAAACCGACAGATTAGTCTTTTGTCCGGATATTCGTGGACGAGGCCCCGAGTGTGGGACCCTGGCCCACGCAAGAAAGGCTACTTCCGCTGCTAGCACCCCGAATCCGTTGCGCGGTGGAAACAGGGATCTCACATTCATCATGAAGAGGAGTATGTACTTCTTACACGTTTTGCAAGGAAGGCTTTAAAGGTCTCGAAAAGAAAAGCTGTTGTCAAAAGAGCAATGAGGTATGTCTTGATTGGTGATTGTCTTTATCTCACAAGGGGATTGATGGCATTTTGCATAGAGTTTTGTGTCATGATGAAATTTAGGAATGCTTGAACACTTTCGATGAGGAGGGATGTGGAGGTCATTATGGAGTTGAAATTACAAAGTGAAAAATTTTGGCGGCCGAGCTTATATGTGGCCGAGCATGAATAGGGATATTATTCATTGGTGCAGGAGCTGTCATGAGTGCCAAGCGTTTCAAACGAAGGTGTTACTTTCGGAACCTATGCATCATATTTTAAGCTATGGAGCTTTTGAAAAGTGGGGTGTGCATGTGATACGCCCTCTTCCAGGTACAAGAAATCAGAAAGATTATATTATCACTGCAGTAGACTATTTGACTAGATGGCCAAAAGCAAGAGCAACAAGCAGTGCTACAGCAAAACAGGTATGTAAATTCATATATAAAATAATTTGTTGTCGTTTTGGGGTTCCTTTGGAGCTGATTTCTGATAAAGGGAAGGAGTTTAGAACTGATTTGATGAAGAACCTCACAGAGATGTTGAGCATAAAGCATAGGTTTACAACTCCCCACCATCTGGGCTCGTTGAAAGTTTTAATGGTGTGTTGCAAAAACTTCTATTCAAGCTTGTAGAGGAGCATCCAAAAGATTGGGACATGTATTTGGATAGAGCATTATGGGCATATAGGGTGTCAGAGAAGAATGCTATAAGATTCACCCCCTATCATTTAGTGTATGGTGAAGAATGTGTGCTGCCTATAAATATTATGCTTCCATCACTTGATTTTATTTTGCAGCATGATTTGGTACAAGAAGAGCAAGAGAAGAAAAGATGGACTAGCCTTCACTCTCTTCTTTTGGATAGGGATGAAGCCATCAAATGGTATGAGAAGATGAGCAACAAGAGGATTGAAGCATTTAATGAAAAGGTGAGCAATAAGGAGTTGAAGAAAGGTATGCTTGTGCTAAGGTACAATAGTGCTCTTGACATCACTTTTCAGACAAATTTTAGGGTAAGATGGGAAGGTCCATATGTTATTCATGAAGCTTTCTCTAATGGAAGCTACCAGTTGAAGGATCTTGATGGTAGGATGCATCCAAGCCAAGTCAATGGACTAAGGTTGAGGCCATATCATACCAGAATTATGTAAATCAAAGAAGATGGAGTGAAGTGTTAATGGGGTTGGGGCAAATATGTGAGGAGTTTTTTGTGCCTCATGATATGGGGTTTTGGACAAAACTCCATGCAAGAAAAATAGTTTTAGTTGTTTGAGGAACGGATAACACACTCTACAGTGATGGCAATTGTTGTGGTCATGTGTGTTTTGTTCTAGAAAGAATAATAGACATCAAGGGTGATGTATTTAGAGGTCTTTACTTATGGAAATAATATGGTTTTCATATTTGAAAAGCAAGTAGTTTACTATTTAGCAGGTTTTTAAGGCAATTTTGAGTGGTTTTTATAGCATGCAGAGTAAAAGAGTGGAGAGAAAGTAAAGCAAAAACCTTGTGGGGCTAAAATCAAGGAAAAAATCTCAAAGAAAGGGAGAAGAAGTTGTGGAAGTGAATGAGAGGGCGCCGCTACTGCATGAAATCACAGAAAAACATAGTTTTGCTCTTAGACTTCTCATCCGGTGTCAGAATCAGGTGAACCAAAAGTTAATATTAGGGTTTTGGCACGCTCCGGACACGATGGAGTAGTCAATTTTTTTAGTTCAAGTCTGGTTTTTTTCCTGCAGCAAGCACGAATCTCTTTCTACATAGAAGATGGCAGATTTACAGAGATAGCTTTGGCCAGATTGTGTTGGTTTGCAAAAGAATAGGTTTGAGTGGATTTGTGGAAAAGGAAAGAGTCTTTGCATCAGGCTTTTGTTTGGTGATTTGATCCATTACAGTATTGTTGTTGGAACTTGAGGAGTGGAGAACCCTCTAATGTAGTTTCCACCAGAGGTGGAGCTTTCTTCAGAGCAATGATGTAATTTCTAGAGTTTTTTGGTTTGTGGAGGATCAATTGTTGGTTAGCTGATCTAGGCTCTCTTTCTTTCTACCCTCTCTCACAATATTATTTCTTATAGACATCTATCTGCAGTTGTTTGATGTATTATTCTTCCCTATGAAGCTTTGTATCTAGTCTCTCAATAATACTTGCTTCTATCTTATATTCATCCATCTATAGCTTCTCTTAAAGGATTTGATTGAAGTTCTTGTGAACATTGCTTCTTGGTTCTTCTTCTAGTCAAGTTGTGGGAGAGGTGTTATGTAGGCCATCTCTTAGAACCGTGACACTTTTTGGTGCCCCCACGGAGGAGTAGAGAGTTCTCATATAGGACTTTGACCAATAGATTGGAATCCATCTAAAGATTAGCTCAAGACTCATGGCAGGTATTGGATACGAGCCATTCAAAGGGGGAGAAAGGTGAAGATATAGACCAGTTTTTGATAAGAGTCAAGTTGATGTAACAGGGATGAGGATGCTTATAGAAAGTTTGAATGGTGGTCTGTTATTGGAAGGAAGAGACAAAGAGTGGTTTGAAGATGTTGCTACGAATGAAGAAATAGAGAATTAGGAATTGTTGAGGAGCATTGAGAACAAGGTATGGAAAGGTTGATAATCCAGAGCACATTTGGAGAGAGATAAGCAGATTGTATCAAGGTGAGGAGGTCCTATTGGGCGAAGGGCAACCTCCTTATAGCCTTTTGAATGATGTGAAGCATAAGAAGGCTGATATCACTTATGCTCAACTTTTACACGCAGCTGAGTTCTAGCATGAGGAGACAATGGCATAAGCTTGCTAGTGTCAGAAGAGACAAATTCAAATTGCCTCACGTTAATGTTGTTCAATTGAATAAGGTGTCTGATATATTACTTATTGTTGGCTGATGTTTGGATTCATGGCATGAAGGTGAGCAAGGTCTATATTGATAGGGGAGCTCAAGTTTGCATCATAATTGAAGAGGCTATGCATGAGCTTGGATTGAAGATCATGGGGAAGTCAATTTTCAGTGTGAAGATGGCTAATAGCTCAAAGGTGAAGTGTCTTGGTGTGATGAAGGATTTGGAGTTGAATGTTCTTGGTCAAAAGGTGGTGATTGACATGCATGTGATGCCAGAAGGGGTTGGGGCATACCCTATCATTTTAGGAAGGCCTTGATTGATTGCTATGAGGTCAAGACAGGATTGGTGCAAGGGTTGTATTGACTTGTTTGTTGATAAGTCCAAAAAGAACATGATAAGTTTTGATTTGAAGAGTGGGAGGATTTTAGACATGGGAGAAAAGGCAGAAATGGACACACAAGTTGATTCGAGCTCTTTTGATCATTATGATTCTACAGGGTCTTCACATGTCACTGATGATGACATGGAATTTGACCAAAGCTTATTGGAGCTTGATGTGGACATGAGTGCAGTGCAAATAACTGGAGTTAAAGATGGTGATGTGGCTGGTCATGTGGCTGAAAATTCTCATTTTCATGGTGATGTGGCTGAAAATTCTCATTTTCATGGTGGTGTGGAGCCAAATGTACCGAAAGCTGAGTTGATGCAGATGCTAGCTAGTGATCTCAGTGTGATGAGGAGAAAGAACAATATGGAGCTTTGTTTCACAGCAGGTACCCAAAGCTTTTTGCTAAAGATTACACTCAAATGAGAGGAACATCAAGCGTGGCTCATGAGATAAAGCTGAAGGAAGGGGCAAAATCGGTGGCTCAAAAACTACGAAGACTCAGAGACAAGTTTTGGAGGTAGAAATCACCAAGTTATTACAGGCTGGTTTTATATATCATGTTGATGATGCAGAGTGGGTTTCTTTTGTGGTAATTGTGCCTAAGAAGGGTAATAAGTGGAGGGTTTGTGTGGATTACAAACCTCTTAATGCAGCTACAAAAAGACATCACTATCCTCTCCCTTTTTAGGATGACATACTAGACCAAGTTGCAGGACATGAGAGGTATTCGGTATGTGATGGTTTTAGTGGGTGGTTATTTTCAGATCAAAATAGCCCCAGAGGATCAAAACAAGACCAGCTTTATCACTCCTTGGGGGGTGTTTTGTTACAGGGTTATGCCTTTTGGGCTTCTTAATGCATATGCTAGTTTTCAAAGGTGAGTTGACGAGGTTCTTGGCCCTTATCTTGGGTCTTTTGTTAGAATATTCATGGATGATTTTTGTGTTTATAGTGATAGGTGGATACATATAGAAAGGTTGGACATGGTATTCAAGAAGCTTGATGATGGTGAAGCTCAACTTAATCCAGCCAAATGCAAACTAGCAAGAGCCAGGGTAATACTCTTGGGACATGAGATTAGTGAGAATGGCATAGCTCGAGATCCTACAAAGGTGGAGAGTTTATTGCTGATGGATAGCCCAAAATCAACAAAGGAGCTCATGAGTTTTGTTCAAAAGCTCAAGTATTTATCAAGGTCTTTTTGTATGCTAGCATAGCATGTTTATCCTTTACAAAAAGCTAGTCAACAAGATCCATTCATGTGGAGTCAAGTGGAAGAGGATGCTTTTAAGAACATCAAGAATATGCTTTCCACTCTTCCTATCATCATTCCCTCAGATTGGAACTAGGTATTCTACTTAAGTCTTAGCGTTGAGAAGCATGCACTAGGAGCGGTGCTTATGCAGAAGGGGAGGAAACAGTCATACATGAGGCCTGTCTACTACATTAGCAAAACGATGGGTGAAGTGGAGAGGTCATGGCATGAGATTGAGTTGTTGATATTTGGACTCTTGTTTATGCTAAGAGGCTTAAATCGTATTTGATTTATAGACCTTTTGTGGTACTTACCTCTTGTAGCTTGTTGCCTCGTGTGTTGAGATTTCCAGGTGACAATCCAAAGGTGCAAAAATGGGTTATGTCTCTTCAAGAATTTGATATGAGCTTCATCAAAAGGAGGATAGTGTGAGGGCACATATGGCTTATATTCTCACCTATAAGGAGATACAGATAAAATCCAAGCCTATAAAGGATGTTGAGAAGCATATTGTTCCCAATTCTACAATGCATGAAGAGTTACAAGACATAGATGGTATTTTGTTTCTTGATGGAGCTTTCAAGAGGAGTATTGGAAAAGGAGGAGCTGGTTTTGTTTTTATGGATAAGCAGGGAAAAGAGCTTTGGTATGGATGCCAAGAGATAGTGGTGAAGAGCAATAATGAGGCTGAATATTTCAGCCTATGGTTGGGTCTTGAAGAATGTAAAAGAAGAGGAGTTCGGAGGCTGATTGTAAAGGGTGATGCTATGCTCGTTATAAGGCAAAGGTCAACAAGGATGAGATGAACGGCTGGTTCTTCAAGGTAAGGAGGCTTCTTAATAGTTTTTAAGCTTTCCAAATATGGCATGTATTGAGGTATAAAAACAAGAGAGCACATGAGTTGGCAAAACAAGTATTCATCAAAGATGTGCATGCTGTGAAGATTCAAGAGCCTTTGTATCAAGGTAGAGAGTCTCTTCACATGAAGAGGAGTATGTACTTCCTGTAGGTTTTGCAAGGAAGACTTTAAAGGTCTCGGAAAGAAAAGCTGTTGTCAAAAGAGCAATGAGGTATGTCTTGATTGGTGATTGTCTTTATCACAAGGGGATTGATGGCATTTTGCATAGACTTTTGTGTCATATGATGAAATTGAGGAATGCTTGAACACTTTCCATGAGAAGGGATGCGGAGGTCATTATGGAGTTGAAATTACAAAGAGAAAAAATTTGGTGGGGCTGAGCTTATATGTGGCCAAGCATGAATAGGGATATTATTCATTGGTGCAGGAGCTATCATGAGTGCCAAGCTTTTCAAAAGAAGGTGTTACTTTCGGAACCTATGCATCATATTTTAAGCTATGGAGCTTTTGAAAAGTGGGGTGTGGATGTGATAGGGCCTCTTCCAGGTACAAGAAATCAGAAACATTATATCATCACTACAGTAGACTATTTGACTAGATGGCCAGAAGCAAGAGCAACAAGCAGTGCTACAGCAAAATAGGTATGTAAGTTCATATATGAAATAATTTGTTGTCGTTTTGGGGTTCCTTTGGAGCTGGTTTCCGATAAAGGAAAGAAGTTTAGAGCTGATTTGATGAAGAACCTCACAGAGATGTTGAACATAAAGCATAGGTACAGAATTGGGAATTGTTGAGAGGAGCATTGAGAGAACAAGGTATGGAAAGGCTGATAATCCAGAGGATCTTTGGGGAGAGATAAGCAGATTGTATCAAGGTGAGGAGGATGAAATTCCAACCTTTGTCAATAGGTTTGAAGGGATTTGGAGAAGAATTATAAGGGTTTTGGGAGAAAATCAAGTACCACCTGATTGTTTAAAGAAAGACAAGTTTGTGGGATTTCTCCATGGTAGCATCAGAAAAAAAGTGGTCAAGGACGAGGTCAACCTTGAATTCCATAAGGTAATGTGGGTATGATTGAGGCAGTTGTAGAAGATGAGGAAGTGGCTGATATACTTGCACAAAAAAGGACAAGGGTTCAAAGGTCAGATGTTGAGGATGCAGGTAGAGAGACTAGGGCCACAAAGAGACAAGAAAAAGGAAAGCACACTATGGAAGAGGGGGAATCTAGCAAGCAACCAAAGGACCAAGGCCAGGAGAAGGAAGATTGGTATGGATGACTTCCTATTGGGTGAAGGGCAACCTCCTTATAGCCTTTTGAATGACTTCCTATTGGGCGAAGGGAACATCCTTATAGCCTTTTGAATGATGTGAAGCATAAGAAGGCTGATATCACTTATGCTCATCCTATTGGGCAAAGGGAAACCTCCTTACAGCCTTTTGAATGATGTGAAGCATAAGAAGGCTGATATCACTTATGCTCATCTTTTACAGCTGAGTTCAAGCATGAGGAGACAGTGGCATAAGCTTGCTAGTGTCAGGAGAGTCAAATTCAATTTGCCTCATGCTAATGTTGTTCAATTGAATAAGGTGTCTGATATATTACTTATTGTTGATGTTTGGATTCATGGCAGGAAGGTGAGTCACATATAACTCTCTGTGGCATAGCATTCCTCTGCTTAGGATGCTTCCACAGGTACCCATTCTTTAGAAAATACCCATATGCCTTTCTGCGGATCCTCTTGAATTCTAAGTCAGACCAATTTTCCTGCCTTGTCAAGGAACTCAAATATTGGCCAATAAGCAACCAATCTCCTTCATACATTTCCTCAGTAAAAGACTCAAGTGCATTTGATAAGCAAGCATGGTCCCTTTTTGCATGTGCAGTAGTATAGAACTTTGTGCCTACATCATCAATGTCACTAATCATCCCTTCTTCATCTTCATACCTGGCTCTTGATAGCATATCTGCAACTGGGTTATCCTTCCCTGCAATATGCTTAAACTCAAGATTTAGTGACTTGATATAGGCAATCCACCTGAGCATAGCGATATCTGGAGTGGTGCAGCTTGCAATCATCCCAAGGAGTGGCAAGCAGTCAGTTTCCACAAGCACGGATGCTCCAATAAGATATTCTTTTTCACATTTTAGAGCAGTGACTATTCCCCATAACTCTCTCTTGATCTGTGGATAATTTCGCTGTCAGTACCTTTGCTCCAAACCTGATTACATACCTATGATCATCCTCATCATCTTGCCCTACTGCCCATCCTATCCCAGTAGGACTAGTATCAACTGTTACAATCACAAGCCTGCCACACTCATAATCTACCTTCCTTAGAGTAGGTGATGATTGGAGCAGACATTTCAGCTTCCGCATAGCTTTAATATGTGCAGCATTCCATAAAAATCTCTGATTTTTCCTCAAAAGTTGGTAGAGAGGATCTGCTACATGTGCATAATGTGGGATCCATATAACATAAAAGACACATGCACCAAGAAATCTCCTCACCTCTGTAACATTAATGCATATCTCTTTCATTCTTTGTATCGCATCTATCTTGGCTGGACATGGTCTGCGCCCATTAGTACTACAAAGATGCCCCACGATTAGTACTTCACCAACCCCAAACACTGATTTCAATCCAGACAAAGTAGGATTCACCTCTTCAAGCTTGGATAGAATTTTCTCACAATCCTTTATATGATTTACCACAAACTTGCGGCACCTTTTGAATCCAAATCCCCATCTTTATCTTTTTCATCACAGCCTTTTATGGGCACATCATCCAGAAAAGGCATAGTTATTTGTGTGGTATGAAGTCTCGCAAGACTTTATTCATTCCATTCATCATATGCGCCACTGAGTTGGTGGCTCCCTGTGGTAAGGTCCACATCCTTACCAAACCCAAAGGAGTTTTCATTGTGGTCATGTCCCTGCTTTGTATATCCAGCTGGAACTGATCATATCCCGAATACAGATCACCCATAGAGTATATAGCTTTCCCTGTAAACTCGTCCACAATCGGACCTGCTCCCACATTCCTGATTGATTGTGACCTTGTTTACAGGTTGCATGTCTTGAATGAAGCGCAATGCTCCATTTTTCTTTGGCACGGTAAACCATCTGTTGGAATATGGAGCGCATGATGGCTCCAAAATTCCCATCCTGATCTTTTCTTTTAGTAATTCCATCAGCTTTGGCAAGAGAGCTTTTGGTACTGGAATCGGCTGCAGGTTCCAGGGCACATGTGGAACAGTGAAGATCACCATTGGCGCTATTACGCTTGGATCAACATAGCCTATCTCATGCGGCTGAAAAGCAAAGGCCTTCCCATGTTTTACAAGCATCTCCTCAAAGCATTCCTTTTCAACTGGTAACAGGAAATCCTTGTCACCGATCTTTAGCTCTTTTAGGGTTTCTTGTGTAAACTTATGCCCAATTTTCTTCGGATCTCTGAGATTCGGTTGCATAGAGGCTTCATCTATCTTCTCCTTGCTTTTTGGTGGTAGGGGCAAGGCAACTGGTTTCACCTTCTTTGCAACTGTTTTATACTTTGTATCAACTCGAGCATCTGTCCCACAATACATACCTTTGCATTCCACTTCTTCAAATTCCTTGATTACATCATACATACCCAGAGACGATACTTTCACCATCTCATTCCCACCCTGCAAGCATGTACTTTCCATGGCACAAAGCTCACCCATAGTATCCACAAATGACACCTCATCAAGGACACCTAATATAAACTC
Source organism: Cibotium barometz (assembly GCF_041138505.1). NCBI lineage: Eukaryota > Viridiplantae > Streptophyta > Polypodiopsida > Cyatheales > Cibotiaceae > Cibotium > Cibotium barometz. Next base: position 28,381,657 of record NC_141086.1, read on the forward strand.
ATCCTTCTCCAAAAGACCACGCTGTTCAAAACTTTTTTGTACATTCTGTACATATTGACGCATACCACGCTTCAAATCCTTGCTTTTTACATATGCTACTGACCCATGGCTGGAAAATCCCTGAAAGTTTGCTAAAAAGTTATTTACATTGATTGAGGCCTGCGAGAACTCATTGCCCCTTGTACCATTGCAATCCCGCTTTACAATGGCACCTGGCCAAAATCCCTCATCTCCCTGTAGTTCATGAATTCTCTGTTTATCTTTGGGAGTGACTGTTCTCGAAGAGACTCGCGGTTCCTTTCATGGTTAATGCAAACTGTCAAGAACTGAACAGCTTTCTTGCCATCTTTGCTCCTTATTCTTGCATATGCTGAGCCATCATCTAAGACTTTTGTCTCCATCCTCACAGCTGTAATATAGGGTTGCCCAAGGATAAGGGGATACGATGACATCTCCTGGACGAAGAAGTTCTGATCATCTTTCACATCCCCTATAGTTACCCTTACATTTGGACAGGCTGCATAGAGCTCTCCAGATGAGTTATTAGCCGCCTTAATCATCCACCCATGATCTACATCCATTGGCCACTTACATTTGTTGTAGAGGTTTTTAGCCATAAGATTTATTTCAGACCCATGATCGATTAAGGCAACATACGGCTCTTCTAATCTCCTATCTTGACAAGGGTTTCAGTGGTGGCCCTTGCCCAATGGTTCCTGGAGTAATGACTTTTTGCAAGAACTTCTTTTTCATCACCCTCATCCACAAAGCGCACTTGTCGTATCCCTCCAGCAGAGTGACTGCATTCCACCACATTCTCTCTCTCTTCCTTTTGCTGTACCTGTATTCCATGAGTCTTGGAAGTGCTTGTCTCCCCCTGTGATGGAATAGATTCAATTATGGTCTGCCTTTTCCTTCGTATAATATCAATTATCTCATCATGGAATTCTTTCTTTGCAATTCCAAAGACTTCCCCTAGTGTAAATTCCACCTTACTGTTTAGAATCCTCTCTTCTAGCACCTTTTTGAGGTCCGTTGCGGCTTCAATATCGGATTGGAGCTTGTAGAGCGGACTTTTCCCTTTACCCTTCTCCTTCTCATGCTTCATCTTTGCTGGCGCTTCTTCCATTGATACTTCCTGTGGAGGCTGGTTATGTGGCGGAGGCACATGTGACGGCCCAGGGTCCTTCTTTCCACTACCACGAGTGACCCTTTTTGATGACCCTCCTTCCTCATTTTCCCTCTTACGCTTTTCTTCTACCTGTGCCTCATTATTCTGGCATTTTGCAATGTAGGCATGAACAGATAAAGAATCCACAGGTTCTTCCCAGCCAGTCTCAAGACGTATACAGTCTCCTGCCTCATGCAAAGCCTGCTTAGACACCTTCTTTGACGCAATTAGCTCCATTGTTGATGGCCAAAAATCTTCATTCTCATAGTCTTCATCCTTCTCAGATTCCTGCTTTGATTGACTGGCCTTTAACCCATAGGTTGCTGCCTCAACCATAGAGATGGCATGGCTAGCAGCCATATCCTCAACCAGCTTTTTCATCCCTCCTTTCCCAAAGTTTGTGCTTAACGGAAGACCAATCTCTGTAAGGTGGATTTTTCCATCTTTAAAAAATACAAGTTGGTTTCTAAGGGCTTCCTTGTAGCTGGCACAGTCTTTTTTCGCATGTTCTGGGTCATCACACCATAAACATCTGAATGTAAACCCTTCTTTGCTTTGAGGCCTTTGCATAGAAGCCTGCCCTAATGGTAGCCCTTTTTCCTCAATCCTGGACATCTTCAGTTTTAGGTCTCGCATGCCCTTAATAAGCTCATCCATCGGCCTTTCTACCCTTGGGATTGCAGCAGCAGGTTTTGGTAGATTCTCAGGGGTAACAGTTATAGGAGTTGCCGAGCTCATCACCATTTTATCCCTCCTTCGCTGCCGCTTTGCTAGCATGGTGACCGCATCCTCGACATCATTCCAATCACTCTTTAGTCCCTGCTCTGTATCCTTATCCTCAAGGAGAATTTCCAGTTTTTCTTGGAGATCTTTCCTAGCTGCTTGTAAGAAGAGCTCTGTTTTTTCCCTGTCTAAGGTTGTGCGCTCTATCCTTGACAGCTGGGCATAGCGCTTCTCAAACTCTCTTAGCAATTCTGTGGCAGAAATTCTAATTTTGGGTTTTGTAACCCACTCCAAGAAAGCTCGCTTGGTCACCCGCTCGGAATCCTCCATGAAATAATCATCCTTCAAAGCAAGCTTGAACTCCTCCCAATTTCTGCCACCATGTGCTGCCTGTAATCCTCTTATGCGCTCTCTTATTTCGGGAACACATACGAGCTTAAAGCTTCGAACCATATCCTCCTCAGTCACCCTATTTAGCTCCATTTCCTTTGTGTAATTGCACAGGTACTTTGTGATGTCTTTACCATCAAATTGATCCACCTTCTTCACGATTGACTACAGTGCTTTAGTCGTGGAAATTTGCCCCCTCTCAGCAGCTTGCTGCTGTTGCATATACATAGTAAACATCTGAAACATTTGCATAACCCCGGGGTCAAAATGAACCCCCTGTCCCTCAGGATTCTCAGCCATAGCTTGCACTGTGTATTTCACCACTAACTCTCACGTCGGGTTCACCAAAGCTGTCGTGACGTGAGCGGTATCGTTGGGAAAGTGCGAGACTTCTGGCTGTGAGAGTAGCTTCAAATCCCACCAAGGAAACAGAACATATAACTCTTCAAGGGGCATAAGACATCTCCATTTTGGATGACATGTACATGTGTCAATTCACTTCAAACATTCCCAATTACAGCTTGATGATTGCATACAAGTCACGAACCAAGAGCTTGATTAACTCAAATCATAGATCACCTGTCCCTTTATCCAAGTGCCTCATACATAACACATGTAGGCATAGCATAATCTTCAAAAGATTTCCGTATACATGTGACCATTCACATCACATGTTTCACATAATGTCAAATCATAGATCACCTGTCCCTTTATCCAAGTGCCTCATACATAACACATGTAGGCATAGCATAATCTTCAAAAGATTTCCGTATACATGTGACCATTCACATCACATGTTTCACATAATGTCAACATAACCATTTCAAGATGACTCTTGATCTCATGAAAACCTGCTTTCAGATTCCAACAACTCACAAAGCAAAAGATGGCATATGTTATATATACATCATCACATGATTTCCAAAACCCAAGAAAACAAATAACATTATGACATTAAAACCTCAGCAAGCGTTTCTCTGCAGCAGCAGCCCACAAACTCGTGTTCTCTCTGTCGCTAGCAGTAGCTCGACAATCATCTCCTTGCACTGTCAACCCTTGCACTTCATCACTGCGCCACCCTCCTTGCAGAAGCAGCACAGCAGCCCACAAACTCGTGTTCTCTCTGTCGCCAGCAGTAGCTCGACAATCATCTCCTTGCACTGTCAACACTTCATCACTGCGCCACCCTCCTTGCTTAGCCTACCATGCAGCCACCTTGCACTCCTCGCGCACGTCTTTTCTCCTTCGCCTTTCTGGCCTTATGCCCAGCCCTCCGCTCTACTGCAATCGTCTGCCTTATGCTGCGCTTCTGTGCGCCTTATGCCCAGTCCCAGCAGCCTCAGCTCCCTCACGAACAGCAGCCTCTGCTTCCTCACAATTACCCAGACACCTCTCCAAGGCAGTCTCTGCAGAGCAAGCTCTCTTTTGTCCAGAGGCGGCCACCACTAGCATTCCACCATCTTTCTCAGGCTACGATAGCTTCTTCACGCCCCACGATCACACCAAAGCCTCAGCACAGACAATCACAAGTAGCACCAGCACCAACGCGCTCCGCATATTTCCCAGCTTTCAGAAACCTAGCGATCCGGCCCACAGGGAATTAAAGGCCAACCTTATTCGATCGGAACACAGACTTTGTGGAAGGCTTCTTGCCGCGACCTCCAGAACTCATGGTGAAAATTAGCAGAGATCCTAACGCTGAGACACGAAGAGCCCATCCATCCTTCTGCTCTCTTTTCTACTCCGAGCCCCCCCGAGCGACTTTCACGTGCCCAGCGGCCACTTCCTCAATGAGGCGGCTTCGCCAACCTTCCAAAGGTGGCAACTGGCAGCCAAAGTAAGCCTCCATGTGGCTACTCCTTAATTGGCCACATTGCATTATATTTGTTTATTTATTTTTCAAAGCTCAATAATGGCCACCAATGCCTCCTTATTACTTTGCTTCTCAAGTTCATGTGCAGCACCACGACCTTCCAAAATTATGCAACATCTACCCACAGCTCATCATCATCAGCACCTCTCCTCACCAAAATACGACCAATTCCATTGGTGCCATGCACTGCCGATGATCATCACACGCTTGCTAAAAATGGAGTGCCATCCTTGCATCCAGAACGAGCCCCAGATCAACCAACCATCATCACATTCGGAGTTCTCGGCACACTTTCACGTGCAGGCATCACCATCAGCTCGTTAAAAAAAAACCATAAAACCACCTACTCTGTACATTTGCCAGGGCATTCATGGCAAAATTTATCCGTAAACCACGCACACCATATGTACACAGGCACAGGGACTTCTGCTAGCCCTGGGAATGCGTAAAGGCATATACACATCATGTACACTGTGGCACTTAATCCCATGCATCTGGATTTGCATTTAATGGCCTCACATGCATGGTTTTACACCATAGACGTGCCATGGCACGACAACGTACATATATGTGTATATATGTATATATGTATATATATATATGTATATATATATATATATATATATATATATATATATACATATATGTATATATATATATACATATATACATATATACATATATACATATATATGTACGTACGTATATGTATATATATATACATATATACATATATACATATATATGTACGTACGTATATGTATATATATATATATACATATATATGTATATATATATATACATATACGTACGTACATATATATGTATATATGTATATATATATATATATATATATATATATGTACATACGTTGTCGGGACGTGGGTGGTATTGCTGGGAAAGTGCGAGACTTCTGGCTGTGAGAGTAGCTTCAAATCCCAGCAAGGAAACAAAACATATAACTCTTCAAGGGAAATCACTAGCAGAGGCTGGAACCATCATATTTACATACTAAATCTCAGCAAGACATATGAGTTATACCAAAAACCATCATAAGCATCATGCTTGAATAACAACTTTAATCCATCAATGCATCATAGATCCAACTCATTAATCCCCAACAAGTAATATCTTCAAGGATTGTCAATCTACTCCTTTTATACATTGATGTTATAAAGTTATGCACATCCGAAGATAGAACAAGTTTACTTTGTATCTGTATCCATGGATAAGGACGGTCTCCCAGCTAGCATGCATCAGCCTCTACAATATCCATAGCACCTGCACTTCTAAAGTAAATCTCCAAACCAATCTAGAATTTTCTGATGTGCCTCTCCCGCCCTTTTAACTGCCTTCTCATCATTCACATCATAACGAGTAGTCCATTCATTGACTGCACCTGGATATATATTCACAAAACTCTTTACCTCCTTTTTGGACTCTAAAATCTTTATAAATTGTTTTGCCCAAGCAGGCGGAATCCTTTGGTCTATTTCTGCCGCCTAAATTGCTAAAGGAGTCTTTACCTCTTTGATATCATCAACAGTGACAAAAGAAGGATGGCGAAAGACTGCAGCTTACAGACAATCATCCTTTGTCAACTCCACGACCATTTTAGCTCCTCTGGTTGATGCAAGCGACTCCTCAGCTACAGTCGACGCCAACAGCAGCTTATTATCATAAACGGCAGCCTCAGCTTCTACACAATTACCGAGGCATCTCTCCAAGGCTTCAGCCAGTCGTCCTTGCATGAATTCGGCAGCGCATCACTTCATTTTTTTGAATTTTTGAGGAAGCGTATCACTGGATGGAGCTTCAAATCCTCTCTAATTCTAACCCCTACAAGGCTTGAACAGAAGTAATCCTCACAAAATGAGATACTCTGCAAAATTTCCACTCTGGTTTTTTCTTCTCCCCCCCTTCCTATATGCGTTTCTGGTTTTTTCCCATTTCTTTTGCAAGAGAATCGGCTCCTTTCGCTTTTGCAGCTAAAATTTCAAATTTCCCCGTTTGAAAATACACTACGCCTCCTTTTTCATTGCCTAATATTCGGATATTTCCTTTCTTTAAAAAAAAAAACTCCTTCGTGTTTTTGCCACGCAAGCCACCACCTTGCGTTTGCCAGTTGCCCTCTGCTCAAGGCTCCAGTTGCCAAGCTAATTAGATCACCCTCTTGTCCACATACCCGGGTACCTTCCATAGCCTCTCTGCACAAAAACTCCATCAAGAAGCCATCCGTCCAAGGCGTGCAAAAGTTCTAGTTGCCAACCCCGTACTCAACACTTACAAAAAATCTAGCTCTTCCCTACACATCATGAAAGGTGCCCCAGTTGGTGTGTCCATATCTCACTGCTCACGCACCCGATCACCAATCCAACTTCATGGCCTTGAAATCCATATGACCACCTATGTCCAGACACCTGGGTCTCACCACATAGCATGCTCATCATGTGCACACAAAAGCCGCTTCAAACTAGCCATCTATCATCTGTAGCTATTCCGGATGAAAAGTACCCACCTTGGGTGCTAAAAAGATCTCAAACTGTAGCTCCTCTGCAAAAATTTCCTTCTAGGAAGTTGTTCATAACATGTCTCACCCAACTCTTCAGTTCATCACATACCCATCAGGCACTCCCAGCTCCTGTTATTTGCCCTCCAAAATGGCTCCTTATCAGCCTGTGCACTTCACAAAAACTCACACATTTCTCCACTGTTTGCCTGGCCGTCAAGCATGCATCTGCACAGCAAAAGACTTCCCTTTTCCTCCACTAAAAACATCACACTATCCAAGTGTTAAAACACCTGCTACACCCGTTATGTACACAGGCTTTGAGACCTGGCTCAGTCTCAACTCGTCTTATTGAACCTCATTTACAATATGAACATATGTACTTAGGCATCATATAATGACTCAAGTCATGGCACTTAATCCCATGCATCTGGATTTGCATCTAATGGCCTCATATGCATGGTTTCACACCATAGACGTGCTATGGCACGACATCCACCCCCTCTCCAAAGCTGTCGGGACGTGGGTGGTATCGCTGGGAAAGTGCGAGACTTCTGGCTGTGAGAGTAGCTTCAAATCCCAGCAAGGAAACAAAACATATAACTCTTCAAGGGAAATCACCAGCAGAGGCTGGAACCATCATATTTACATACTAAATCTCAGCAAGACATATGAGTTATACCAAAAACCATCATAAGCATCATGCTTAAATAACAACTTTAATCCATCAATGCATCATAGATTCAACTCATTAATCCCCAACAAGTAATATCTTCAAGGATTGTCAATCTACTCCTTTTATACATTGATGTTATAGGTTATGCACATCCGAAGATAGAACAAGTTTACTTTGTATTTGTATCCATGGATAAGGACGGTCTCCCAGCTAGCATGCATCAGCCTCTACAATATCCATAGCACTTGCACTTCTAAAGTAAATCTCCAAACCAATCTAGAATTTTCTGATGTGCCTCTCCCGCCCTTTTAACTGCCTTCTCATCATTCACATCATAACGAGTAGTCCATTCATTGACTGCACCTGGATATATATTCACAAAACTCTTTACCTCCTTTTTGGACTCTAAAATCTTTTGAAACTGTTTTGCCCAAGCAGGCGAAATCCTTTGGTCTATTTCTGCCGCCTAAATTGCTAAAGGAGTCTTTACCTCTTTGATATCATCAACAGTGACAAAAGAAGGATGGCGAAAGACTGCAGCTTACAGACAATCATCCTTTGTCAACTCCACGACCATTTTAGCTCCTCTGGTTGATGCAAGCGACTCCTCAGCTACAGTCGATGCCAGCAGCTTATTATCATAAACGGCAGCCTCAGCTTCTACACAATTACCCAGGCATCTCTCCAAGGCTTCAGCCAGTCGTCCTTGCATGAATTTGGCAGCGCATCATTTCATTTTTTTGAATTTTTCAGGAAGCCTATCACTGGATGGAGCTTCAATTCCTCTCTAATTCAAACCCCTACAAGGCTCGAACAGAAGTAATCCTCACAAAACGAGATACTCTGCAAAATTCCCACTCTGGTTTTTTCTTCTCCCCCCCGTTTCTCCCCCCCTTCCTATATGCGTTTCTGGTTTTTTCCCATTTCTTTCCCGGAAGAGAATCGGCTCCTTTTGCTTTTGCAGCTAAAATTTCAAATTTCCCCGTTTGAAAATACACTGCGCCTCCTTTTTCATTGCCTAATATTCGGATATTTCCTTCTTTAAAAAAAACTCCTTCGTGTTTTTGCCACGCAAGCCACCACCTTGCATCTGCCAGTTGCCCTTTGCTCATTCATCTGACTTGAGTGATGATATTTGTGTGAGTCAAGAGACAGCCCATGATGTGCTGCAGGATTTGTGTTGCAGGTTCTTTATGGATATTCCAGGTTCTTCATCCGATCCATTTGCGTACAGCAATTGGCTAATGGAGATGCTGAATCATTTTGGGCGCCATCCTGGTCCAGTTGAGCTTACAGAGTATATGTATGCCCATCCCCCTCCTTCCCTGCCTGGTGTCTATACCCCTAACGCGAGTATCCAGGGCACTCCAGTGCCGTCTATTCCTACGAGTCCGATGAGACGGCATGCAGCTTCTCCTCTTCCACGTCCACCGAGGAGACATACCTCGTCCCAGACACACTCACGCACACCCTCACAGCCACCATCACGTGCTCCCTCAGAGCCACCGTCACGTCAGGGCTCACAGCCACCGTCACGTAGACAATCGCCCAGTCGTGACTCCACCCGCAGCAGTAGGAAGAGTGGGAGTGGAGGATGCGGCGGGTGCTTTGGTGGGGGAGGTGGGGGGAGGTGGGGGAGGTGGGGGAGGTAGTAGGGCACGCGGTGAGAGAGGAGATAGAGGGAGAAGAGTTAGAGGAGACAGTTCGGAAGAGGAGGAGATGAGAGAGGTGGAGAGAGTGGTCTGCTATGATGTGATCCTCGATAGGGGTGGGATAGTGATGGATTCGAGGGGGAGGGAGGTAATGGAGTACATGCGTGGGGTAGTATCAAACTCATATAGAAATTGTTTTATTAAATTTAAAGATCAAAATAGCCGATTAGTTGGGGAGGTGATAGAGGCTGTACATAGTCGGTACCCCAATCCCCCACATGCTACATTCTCAGATGTATGGGGAAGGACGCGAATAAGGGATATCTTAAGTAATAAAAGATCTCACCTTAAAAAACTCGCGTACGATGTGACCGGCTAAATGTAGCTGCGGGTGGCTATCCTGCCGAGAAACCTGCCACTGCGCACAAACGCGAGTGGAAGGAGGCAAAGAAACGAGCAGAGGGTGGCGTGAAGAGTAGGCAGCATGTGGAGGCACGACGGATCCAGATGGAGACCATTGGATCTTCACATTTCGGATCTTGCGGCGTCGAGTCATGGGAGGCAGAGTTCGTAAGTATCTTGCCACTTTATTTGATTGTTTACTTAATTCATTGATTCTATGATTGTTTTAATCTTACAAATTGTGTTGATTATGATACAGCGACGGGTTACGGGGAGGAAGCCCACAACCCATGATACTGCATATGCTCGCCTGCATAGCAGACGTGACACGTGGGCCATCTTCAGAGCCGAGGGACGTATTACGGACGCGCAGTTTGAGATAGCCATGAGACCATACGGTCGACAGGTACTTGAAAATTCTAAACGAATGATTTTGGTTTATTGAATTACATATATATATACTTATATACTATATATTACTTGAACAGGCACAAGCTGCTGATGATCCACCCACCGCCACTGCAGAGGGTGGACGTGAGCACTACTCATCGGACATTCCGACCGATGTGAGCTCATCTGAGCATGGAGGGAGCACGGAGTCATCATCTGGGTCTGAGTAGTACTCAGACTTATAGTATCACATTCCATATTGAGGATGTGGTTGTATATATTTTTTTGTAAACTGAAGCCATGGGCTACTTCGAGATATGGACTCCCTTGTATACATGTATGAAATTTTGATAGTAATATTGAATCGTGAATCGATAGTATTACATTCATGTCTGTCTTGAATCGTGTATTGACAATGTATGCATTCATGTCGTTCTTGTCTTAATCTCCCTCGTGCATATGTTCTTCGTGGATGGTCTAATGCACACAAAAAAAAAATCCAGAGAGTGTTATTGGGTGCTAGAATGCTGGAACAGTATTCAGGCACCAAATAGCACTTTCTGGATTTTTTTTTTGGCTCTCTGTTTGCATGTATAAACGCGTCAAAACTGCTAAAACTCGCGTGTATACACGCGGATAATCTATAAAATACGCGTGTATTAATGCATCAAAACTGACAATTACGCGTGTATAAGCGCATCTAAATTAACCAAATGCCTATATAGACGCAGGTATCAACGCGTCTGAGCACATCTGACCTGAACAGAACGCGGCTATACAGCCGTGTATAAGCGCGTCTAAATTAAAGAAAGGCGTGTATAGCCGCATGTATCAATGCGTCTGTGAAAAAAACGTGGCTATACACCCGTGTATAAGCGCATCTGAGAGGTCCTATACACGCGCTTTTACACGCATGTCTGTGGCCGCGATGATACACGCGCTGGTACACGGGCCCACTACTTTTTTTCACAAGTCATTTTTAGCGGCTAGGAGCGCGGGTATGAGCCCGATCCCTTGTAGTGTTGCCAAGCTAATTAGATCACCCTCTTGTCCACATACCCGGGTACCTTCCATAGCCTCTGTGCACAAAAACTCCATCAAGAAGCCATCCGTCCAAGGCGTGCAAAAGTTCTAGTTGCCAACCCCGTACTCAACACTTACAAAAAATCTAGCTCTTCCCTACACATCATGAAAGGTGCCCCAGTTGGTGTGTCCATATCTCACTGCTCACGCACCCGATCACCAATCCAACTTCATGGCCTTGAAATCCATATGACCACCTATGTCCAGACACCTGGGTCTCACCACATAGCATGCTCATCATGTGCACACAAAAGCCGCTTCAAACTAGCCATCTATCATCTGTAGCTATTCCGGATGAAAAGTACCCACCTTGGGTGCTAAAAAGATCTCAAACTGTAGCTCCTCTGCAAAAATTTCCTTCTAGGAAGTTGTTCATAACATGTCTCACCCAACTCTTCAGTTCATCACATACCCATCAGGCACTCCCAGCTCCTGTTATTTGCCCTCCAAAATGGCTCCTTATCAGCCTGTGCACTTCACAAAAACTCACACATTTCTCCACTGTTTGCCTGGCCGTCAAGCATGCATCTGCACAGCAAAAGACTTCCCTTTTCCTCCACTAAAAACATCACACTATCCAAGTGTTAAAACACCTGCTACACCCGTTATGTACACAGGCTTTGAGACCTGGCTCAGTCTCAACTCGTCTTATTGAACCTCATTTACAATATGAACATATGTACTTAGGCATCATATAATGACTCAAGTCATGGCACTTAATCCCATGCATCTGGATTTGCATCTAATGGCCTCATATGCATGGTTTCACACCATAGACGTGCCATGGCACGACATCCACCCCCTCTAAACCTGCACATCCTCTGGTATGTGCCAAATCATCATCAAGATCCACATATATCTGGATGTCATCTTCATCCTCTACATTACCAGGAAGATCATCTTCTTCCTCTTCAACCATATCCATGCTATCACTGTCAAGCCTCTCATCCTGAGTCTTCTGTGAATCAAAAGGATCACTGTCATGCCTTCTTTTAAACATCTTGATCCTTTTGCCTGCTACAAGATTCTTTATCTTTGTTCCATCAAGCTCACACAGGGTATACGTGGCATTTCCATGCACATGCTTGACAATGTAAGGGCCAAACCATCTTTTTGCAAACTTTCTTTGAACAGTAAACTGGTTGTCAAGACTACTATCATACATTAGAACCCAAACACCTTTTTCAATAGATTTTGGCCGGAGTCTGTGTCTTCTATCAAATCTTTCTTTATTTTTCAACCTTGCATCTTTCAAACGAGCTTTAGCAAGCTCTACATCTTCAAGCCTCCTCTCCAGCTGTCTTATTCGCAATGCAAGGAGGTCTTCCCTATTCAATTCTTCCACCCAGGGTAATACATTCCAAGTTGGAACTACTTCTTCAACTGGCATTACTGGCTTCTGACCATACATTAATTCTGCAGGCATGTATCCTGTCTCACTAAGCTATGAGTTGTACGGTCAGCCCACAAAGCATATGGTAGCAGCCTTGGCCACTCTCGCATTCTTCCTCTGCATGCCTTAGCCAAAGCTTTAATGATTGGAGGATGTCCTCGCTCACTTTTACCATTGCCCTCAGGGTTGTAGGCACATGTTAGTGCCAATTTGATGCCAATCCTAGAGAAGAATACCCTTGCTTCTTCAACATCTAGCTCACCCCTGTCAGTTGTTATTTTCCCAACACAACCATACCGGCAAATCACATCTTCCAAGAGAAATTTGCATACTGTTTCCGTACTCTTTGTTCTAAGAGCACGCCCTTCCACCTGATTTGTCAAATCTTCTCTTGCAAGTGCTATGTATTGTATCTGCCAAATTCCCAAAGGCATTGTAACTAGATCCACTACCCATTTGTAGTGCATGGCAGGTGGGTAGGTTGGTTGCAAGCCATCACGATGTCGCACATTTGAGTACATTTGACATACCATGCATGTTTCCACATATTGGGAAATATCCTTGTACATTCCTTTCCACCAATATCTTTCCTTTTTTTTGGTAAAGGTGGCCCACACACTTTGATGTCCAGCCCAGAGACTCTCATGGAATTCTTTTATGAGCTTCCCTTGAATCTCTTTATCACATATGACTCTCTGTGGCATAGCATTCCTTTGCTTAGGATGCTTCCACAGGTACCCATCCTTTAGAAAATACCCATATGCTTTTCTGCGGATCCTCTTAAATTCTGAATCAAACCAATTTTCCTGGTTTGTCAGAGTACTCAAGTATTGACCAATAAGCAACCAATCTCCTTCATACATTTCCTCAGTAAAAGACTCAAGTGCATTTGATAGGCAAGTATGGTCCCCTTTTGCATATGCAGTAGTATAGAACTTTGTACCTACATCATCAATGTCACTAATCATCCCTTATTCATCTTCATACCTGGCTCTTGATAGCATATCTGCAACAACTGGGTTATCTTTTCCTGCAATATGCTTAAACTCAGGATTTAGTGACTTGATATAGGCAATCCACCTAAGCATAGCGATATCTGGAGTGGTGCAGCTTGCAATCATCCCAAGGAGTGGCAAGCAATCAGTTTCCACAAGTACAGATGCCCCAATAAGATATTCTTTTTCACATTTTAGAGCAGTGACTATTCCCCATAACTCCCTCTTGATCTGCGGATAATCTGATTACATACCTATGATCATCCTCATCATCTTGTCCTACTGCCCATCCTATCCCAGTAGGACTAGTATCAACTGTAACAATCACAGGCCTGCCACACTCATAATCTACCTTCCTTAGAGTAGGTGATGAGATTGAAGCAGATATTTCAGCTTCCGCATAGCTTTAATATGTGCTGCACTCCACAAAAATTTTTGATTTTTCCTCAAAAGTTGATAAAGAGGATCTGCTACATGTGCATAATGCGGGATCCATATAACATAAAAGACACATGCACCAAGAAATCTCCTCAGCTCTGTAACATTAATGCATATCTCTTTCATTCTTTGTATTGCATCTATCTTGGTTGGACAAGGTCGGCGTCCATTAGTACTACAAAGATGTCCCACAATTAGCACTTCACCAACCCCAAACACTAATTTCAATCCAGACAAAGTAAGATTCACCTCTTCAAGCCTGGATAGAATCATATCACAATCTTTTATATGATTTGCCACAAACTTGCGGCACCCTTTTGAATCCAAATCCTCATCTTTATCTTTTTCATCACAGCCTTTTATTGGCACATCATCCAGAAAAGGCATAGTTATTTGTGGTATGAAGTCTCGCAAGACTTTATTCATTCCATTCATCATATGCGCCATTGAGTTGGTGGCTCCCTGTGGTAAGGTACACATCCTTACCAATCCCAAAGGAGTTTTCATTGTGGTCAAGTCCCTGCTTTGTATATCCAATTGGAACTGATCAGAGTCCCAAATACAGATCACCCATAGAGTATATAGCTTTCCCTGCAAATGCTTCTGCAAACTCGTCCACAATCGGACCTGCTCCCACATTCTTGATTGTGACCTTGTTTACAGGTTGCATGTCTTGAATGAAGCGCAATGTTCCATTTTTCTTTGGCACGGTAAACCATCTATTGGAGTATGGAGCGCATGATGGCTCCAAAATTCCCATCCTGATCTTTTCTTTTAGTAATTCCATCAGCTATGGCAAGAGAGCCTTTGGTACTGGAATCGGCCGCCGCAGGTTCTAGGGTACATGTGGAACAGTGAAGATCACCATCGGCGCTATTATGCTTGGATCAACACAGCCTATCTCATGTGGCTGAAAAGCAAAGGCTTTCCCATGTTTTACAAGCATCTCCTCAAAGCATTCCCTTTCAACTGGCAACAGAAAATCCTTTTCACCAATCTTCAGCTCTTTTAGGGTTTCTTGTGTAAACTTATGCCCAATTTTCTTTGGATCTCTGAGATTCGGTTGCATAGAGGCTTCATCTATTTTCTCCTTGCTTCCTGGTGGCAAGGGCAAGGCAACTGGTTTCACCTTTTTTGCAACCGTTTTATACTTTGTATCAACATGAGCATCCATCTCACAATTCATGTTTTTACATTCCATCCCCTCAAATTCCTCGATTATATCATACATCCCCACAGATGACACCTCTATCATCTCATTTCCACCCTGTAAGCATGCTCTTTCCATAGCAAAAAGCACACCCATAGTATCCACAAATGACACCTCATCAATCACCCCTGAAATAAACTCATTCTTCTCCAAAAGACCACACTGCTCAAGACTTTTTTGTTCATTTTGTACATGTCGACGCATGCCACGCTTCAAATCCTTGCTTTTTACAAAGACCAATGACCCATAGCTAGAAAATCCCTGAAAATTTGCTGAAAAGTTATTTACATTGATTGAGTCCTTTGAGAACTCATTTTCCCTTGTACCATTGGAATCCCGCTTTACAATGGCACCTGGCCAAAATCCCTCATCTCCCTGTAGTTCATGAATTCTCTGTTTATCTTTGGGAGTGACTGTGCTAGAAGAGACTCACGGTTCCTTTCATGGTTAATGCAAACTGTCAAAAACTGAACAGCTTTCTTGCCATCTTTACTCCTTATTCTTGCATATGCTGAGCCATCATCCAAAACTTTTGTTTCCATCCTCACAGCTGTACTGTAGGGTTGCCCAAGGATGAGAGGATACGATGACATCTCCTGAACAAAGAAGTTCTGATCATCTTTCACATCCCCTATAGTTACCCTTACATTTGGACAGGCTGCATAGAGCTCTCTAGATGAGTTATTAGCTGCTTTAATCATCCACCCATGATCTACATCCATTGGCCACTTACATTTGTTGTAGAGATTTTTAGCCATAAGATTTATCTCAGACCCATGATCGATTAGAGCGACATACGGCTCTTCCAAGTCACCTATCTTGACAAGGGTTTCAGTGGTGGCCCTTGCCCAGTAGCTCCTAGAGTAATGACTCTTTGTAAGAACTTCTTTTTCATCATCCTCATCCACAAAGCGCACTTGTCGTGCCCCTTCAGCAGAGTGATTACATTCCACCACATTCTCTCTCTCTTCCTTTTGTTGTACCTGTACTCATGAGTCTTGGAAGTGCTTGTCTCCCCTTGTGATGGAATAGATTCAATTATGGACTGCCTTTTCCTTCATATAATATCAATTATCTCATCATCTTTCTTTGCAATTCCCAAGACTTCCCCTAGTGTAAATTCCACCCTAGTGTTTAGAATCCTCTCTTCAAGCACCTTTTTGAGGTGTGTTACGGCTTCAATATCAGATTGAAGCTTGTAGAGTGGACTTTTCCCTTTACCCTTCTCCTTCTCATGCTTCATTTTTGCTGGCACTTCTTCCATTGATACTTCCTGCGGAGGCCTGCTATGCGGTGGAGGCATATGTGATGGCCCAGGATCCTTCTTTTCACTACCACGGGTAACCCTTTTTGATGGCCCTCCTTCCTCATTTTCCCTTTTACGCTTCTCCTCTACCTGTGCCTCATTATTCTGGCATTTTGCAATGTAGGCATGAACAGATAAAGAATCCACAGGCTCTTCCCAGCCAGTCTCAAGGCGTATACAGTCACCTGCCTCATGCAAAGCCTGTTTTGACACCTTCTTTGACACAATTAGCTCCATTGTTGATGGCCAAAAATCTTCATTCTCATAATCTTCATCATTCTCAGATTCTTGCTTTGATTGACCAACCTTTAACCCATAGGTCGCTGCCTCAACCATAGAGATGGCATGTCCAGCAACCATGTCTTCAACCAGCTTTTTCATCCCTCCTTTTCCAAAGTTTGTGCTTAATGGAAGACCAGTCTCTGTAAGGTGGATTTTCCCATCTTTGAAAAACACAAGTTGATTTCTGAGGGCTTCTTTATAGCTAGCACAGTCTTTCTTTGCATGTTCTGGGTCATCACACCATATACATCTGAATGTAAACCCTTCTTTGCTTTGAGGCCTTTGCATAGAAGCCTGCCCTAATGGTAGCCCTTTTTCCTCAATCCTGGATATCTTCAGTTTTAGGTCTCGCATGCTCTTAATAAGCTCATCCATCAGCCCTTCTACCTTTGGGATTGCAGCAGTTGGTTTTGGTAGATTCTCAGGGATAACAGCAATTATAGGAGTTGCCGAGCTCATCACCATTTTATCCCTCCTTCGCTGTCGCTTTGCTAGCATGGTGACCGCATCCTCGACATCATTCCAATCATTCTTTAGCCCCTGCTCTGTATCCTTATCCTCAAGGAGAATTTCCAGTTTTTCGTGGAGATCTTTCCCAGCTGCTTGTAAGAAGAGCTCTATTTTTTCCCTGTCCAAAGTTGTGCGCTCAATCCTTGACAGCTGGGCATAGCGCTTCTCAAACTCTCTTAGCAACTCTGTGGCAGAAATTCCCATTTTGGGTTTTGTAACCCACTCCAAGAAAGTTTGCTTGGTCACCCGCTCAGAATCCTCCATGAAATAATCATCCTTCAAAGCAATCTTGAACTCCTCCCAATTTCTGCCACCATGTGCTGCCTGTAATCCTCTTATGCGCTCTCTTATTTCAAGAACACATACCAGCTCAAAGCTTCGAACCATATCCTCCTCAGTCACCCTGTTTAGCTCCATTTCCTTTGTGTAATTGCGCAGGTACTTTGTGATGTCCTTACCATCAAATTGATCCACCTTTTTCACAATTGACTGCAGTGCTTTAGTCGTGGAAATTTATCCCCTCTCAGCAGCTTGCTGCTGTTGCATATACATAGTAAACATCTGAAACATTTGCATAACCCCGGGGTCAAAATGAACCCCCTGTCCCTCAGGATTCTCAGCCATAACTTGCACTGTATATTTCACAACTAACTCTCACCCCAGCAGTTTCATGTCGGGTTCACCAAAGCTGTCAGGACGTGGGTGGTATCGCTGGGAAAGTGCAAGACTTCTGGCTGTGAGAGTAGCTTCAAATCCCAGTAAGGAAACAAAACATATAACTCTTCAAGGGAAAACACCAGCAGAGGCTGGAACCATCATATTTACATACTAAATCTCAGCAAGACATATGAGTTATACCAAAAACCATCATAAGCATCATGCTTGAATAACAACTTTAATCCATCAATGCATCATAGATCCAACTCATTAATCCCCAACAAGTAATATCTTCAAGGATTGTCAATCTACTCCTTTTATACATTGATGTTATAGGTTATGCACATCCGAAGATAGAACAAGTTTACTTTGTATTTGTATCCATGGATAAGGACAGTCTCCCAGCTAGCATGCATCAGCCTCTACAATATCCATAGCACTTGCACTTCTAAAGTAAATCTCCAAACCAATCTAGAATTTTCTGATGTGCCTCTCCCGCCCTTTTAACTGCCTTCTCATCATTCACATCATAACGAGTAGTCCATTCATTGACTGCACCTGGATATATATTCACAAAACTCTTTACCTCCTTTTTGGACTCTAAAATCTTTTGAAACTGTTTTGCCCAAGCAGGCGAAATCCTTTGGTCTATTTCTGCCGCCTAAATTGCTAAAGGAGTCTTTACCTCTTTGATATCATCAACAGTGACAAAAGAAGGATGGCGAAAGACTGCAGCTTACAGACAATCATCCTTTGTCAACTCCACGACCATTTTAGCTCCTCTGGTTTGATGCAAGCGACTCCTCAGCTACAGTCGACGCCAACAGCAGCTTATTATCATAAACGGCAGCCTCAGCTTCTACACAATTACCCAGGCATCTCTCCAAGGCTTCAGCCAGTCGTCCTTGCATGAATTCGGCAGCGCATCACTTCATTTTTTTGAATTTTTCAGGAAGCGTATCACTGGATGGAGCTTCAATTCCTCTCTAATTCAAACCCCTACAAGGCTCGAACAGAAGTAATCCTCACAAAACGAGATACTCTGCAAAATTCCCACTCTAGTTTTTTCTTCTCCCCCCCGTTTCTCCCCCCTTCCTATATGCATTTTTGGTTTTTTCCCATTTCTTTCCGCAAGAGAATCGGCTCCTTTCGCTTTTGCAGCTAAAATTTCGAATTTCCCCGTTTGAAAATACACTGTGCCTCCTTTTTCATTGCCTAATATTCCGATATTTCCTTTTTTTAAAAAAAAAAACTCCTTCGTGTTTTTGCCACGCAAGCCACCACCTTGCGTCTGCCAGTTGCCCTCTGCTCTCAAGGCTCCAGTTGCCAAGCTAATTAGATCACCCTCTTGTCCACATACCCGGGTACCTTCCATAGCCTCTGTGCACAAAAACTCCATCAAGAAGCCATCCGTCCAAGGCGTGCAAAAGTTCTAGTTGCCATCCCCGTACTCAACACTTACAAAAAATCTAGCTCTTCCCTACACATCATGAAAAGTGCCCGAGTTGGTGTGTCCATATCTCACCGCTCACGCACCCGATCACCAATCCAACTTCATGGCCTTGAAATCCATATGACCACCTATGTCCAGACACCTGGGTCTCACCACAGCATGCTCATCATGTGCACACAAAAGCCGCTTCAAACTAGCCATCTATCATCTGTAGCTATTCCGGATGAAAAGTACCCACCTTGGGTGCTAAAAAGATCTCAAACTGTAGCTCCTCTGCAAAAATTTCCTTATAGGAAGTTGTTCATAACATGTCTGACCACAACTCTTCAGTTCATCACATACCCGTCAGGCACTCCCAGCTCCTGTTATTTGCCCTCCAAAATGGCTCCTTATCAGCCTATGCACTTCACAAAAACTCACACATTTCTCCACTGTTTGCCTGGCCTTCAAGCATGAAACTGCACAACAAAAGACTACCCTTTTCCTCCACTAAAAACATCACACTATCCAAGTGTTAAAACACCTGCTACACCCGTTATGTACACAGGCTTTGAGACCTGGCTCAGTCTCAGCTCGTCTTATTGAACCTCATATACAATATGAACATATGTACTTAGGCATCATATAATGACTCAAGTCATGGCACTTAATCCCATGCATCTGGATTTGCATTTAATGGCCTCATATGCATGGTTTCACACCATAGACATGCCATGGCATGACAACGTACAGGCCTCATATGCATGGTTTCACACCATAGACATGCCATGGCACGACAACGTACATACGTATGTATATATGTATATATATACATATATGTACGTATGTATGTATACATGTATATGTATATATATATATATATATATATATATATATATATATATATATATATATACATATAGGTACGTACATATATATGTCGTACATATATGTATGTATATATATACATATACATACATACATATATACATATATATATATATATATATATATATATATATATATGTATGTATGTATATGTATATGTATATACATATACATATACATATGTATATGTATATGTATATACATATACATATACATAGATATATACATATTTATATATATATACATATATATATATATATATATATATATATGTATATATATATATATACATACGTACGTACATATATGTACATATATACATATACACATATATATATATACATATATACAGATATACATATACACATATATACATATATATATATATATATATATATATATATATATATACACATATACATATACATATACATATACATATACATATATATATATATACATATACATGTATACATATACACACACACACACACACACACACATATATATATATATATATACATATACATATACATATATATATATATGTATATATATACATATATGTACATACGTATGTATACATATATGTACGTACATATATATACATATATGTACGTACGTACGTATGTATGTATGTATATATATATATACATATATACATATATATGTGCGTACGTATGTATTTATGTATGCATATATGTATATACACACACACACACACACACACACACACACACATGTATTTATTTACATATATGTGTATATATATATATATATATATATATATTATAAAGTTATATACACATTATACTCTTTATATAATATAATATACTCTAATATATATATATATATATATATATATGTATATTATTTGCATACATACATACATACATACATACATACATACATACATGCATATATATATATATATATATATATATGTGTGTTTGAACGTGTGTGCATATGTGAATGTATATGTGTGTGCAAGCATGTAAATTTTTTATGTGGACATTTTGTGTCTGTGTGTGCACGTGCACGTGCATATGTATGTGAGATTGTGTGTATGTACACGTGTAAATGTGTGTGTGCATGTCTTTTTTTTGTGTGCATGTGTGTGTGTGGTGCGTTGTGTGCATGTACATGCATGTGTTTATGTTGGCATACATATAGATCTATTTATATATACGTATATACATACCTATAAATAAATATATGTATGTGTGTGTGTGTGTGTGTGTTCTCTCTCCCACACACACGTGCACATAATATAATATTATTTGTGTGTGTGTGTGTGCATCTATGTGTGCTAGTGAAAACACATGAGCAAATGAGAAACTCTTTAATGTGTGTGTGTGTGTGTGTGTTTATATATATAAGAAACCCATTCAATGGTTGATGGTGACAACTAATTGTGAGCCCCAATGCATCTAGGCTTATGGAACAGAACCGTTCCTTTTAGAAAGCTAAAAAATGTGAAACTCTCCTCACGAGAGATGTATATGTATATATGTATATATGTATATGCATATATGTATATGTATATATGTATATGTACATGTATATGTATATGTATGTATGTAGTAGGGTAGTTGGAGGGTCATGTGCCTTTTGGATTCTCATGGCTTGATCCCTTCATCTAGTTCACGTGCATAGGATTTATAACCACCATCTATCTCTGTATTCGATACGTACAACTAACGAATGGAATGAATGAATATCTCTCTGTCTCTCATTTTGTTGATGGCAGTTTTACCTTCAACATTTGGAGATCGCGATCTTAGAGTTCTAGACTCTCTTACACATATGCTGATCTATGTGCAAACTGGTGGTGCAAACTGGTGAAGATTCCAGTCTCCTATTAGATTTGATGGTGTTATTCTCTAGTATGATGGTGCATCATTGTTTTTAATGGACAATGTACTAGATGCATAGTGTGTTGGTGGAAGCCAACACGCAAGTTGGGCCACTGTGTGTGCCGACCATTAGTAGGGTTGACCACAAGGGTCTTGACGAACGCACCTGACGAGATCAAGTACGTTGCTGAGAGCTAATTAAAGCAGACTAACGATGATAGAAATACAACCAACAACAAACACTTGTCGTGAGAGTGGAAGGTGGAATCCAAATGGGTGTTAGCAACCTTGTTGATCAGCAAAACTCAATCTGGGCCTAGGAAAAGTCAGCACTCGAGAACCCATCTTCGTGGAGAAGGGTAGTCACAATTGAATTGAAAGTCCATCTAGGCCTAGGCAAAGTCAGCGCTCGAGAATCCGTCTTCTAGGGGGAGACAGGTAGTCACAAACAAACTGGTGGTCAAAGGATACGCTATCCGATTGTCCATTCTCGGGTGCCTTTGCCAGTTGGAATCCTCTTATCTAATATTCTCTTGTCTAAGAGGATCCAATATTTCAATAGCACAATATCAAGCAATCCGACTCGCAGATGATCCGGTCGTGGACGTAGGAACATCCGAAGGCATATGTGTGTGTCTGGTGCATTGTGTGGATGCACATGCATGTGTTTATGTTGGCATACATATAGATTTATTTATATATACATACCTATAAATAAATATATATATGTATGTGTGTGTGTGTGTGTTTTCTCTCTTCCAAACACGTGCACATAATATAATATTATTTGTGTGTGTGTGTGTGTGTGTGTGTGTTTATGTATATAAGAAACTCATTCAATGATTGATGGTGACAATTGAGCCCCAATGCATCTAGGCTTGTGGAGAAGAACCGTTCCTTTTAAAAAGTTCAAAAATGTGAAACTCTCCTATACACACATACATACACACACACACACACACACACACACACACACACATATATATACTCATTCAATGAGAAAATGACTTGATGGTGACAACTAATTGTGACCCCCAATTCATTTAGGCATGTGTAAAAAATATGTATAAAAATTAAAAAAATCTCCTTTCTCCTTTATGTGAAAGATCTCTCCTCCTCTTGCCAAGTGGTGGCAGACTCCTTTGCTTGCCACATGGTAGGTTACAAGTAGTATATGTATAGACTAGTGGGCAACTCATGCTTTGTACGTCTTTTGAGACTAGATATATATATATATATATATATATATATATATATAGATATAGACTAGTGGGCAACTCGTGCTTCACACGTCTTTTGAGATTCCAAATTCAAATTCTACCGAAACCTCCTCAAACCTCCTCCTCCCCTTCCCGAACATCCAAATTCTTGCCACGTGGCAGCTTTGTGAAACTCTTCCTTAAGATAATATAGAAATGGGCAACCTGTGCTTCGTACGTCTTTTGAGACTCCAAATTCAAATTCTACCCAAACCTCCTTAAACCTCCTCCTCCCTTTCCCGAATCTCCAAATTCTTGCCACGTGACAGCTTTGTGAAACTCTTAAGATAATATAGAGAAGGTACAACTGTTAGATGGGTTTTTTCTTAGTCATGGAGGAGTTTGTGGAGGAGTTTGTAAAGGTACACTTGTGGAGGTGGGTTTTTTCTTAGTCTTTGAGGACTTTGTGGAGACTCGGGAGTCAAGCTTTTGGTTCACTCAATCCAACAGTTTTTTTCTTAGTGTTGGAGGACTTTGTGGGGACTCGGCAATCAAGCTTTTCGTTAAGTCAATCCAACCATTCAAAGAAAAAGAAATCATTGATTTTGTTGATATTGCTTGTATTATATATGGATCTTTACTTACGGTGTCTTAACTGAATTTTCGCTCCTTGCTCGTCCTTTACTTTGAAATAAATGGCTGAATTCTGAGCTTTTCAAAGTTGAGCAGCAATGGCCTCATTTCATCCCCAACAAGCGCCCCTCATTTCATTTCTTGCCACTCTTCTAACTTTGCATCTCACCATAACTTGTTTGGCCAGTCGTCGCAGCCACAACAGCAACGAATACCACTAGCTACAGGCTTTCACGTCTCCTTGGCTTCCCTTTTCAATAATAACAAAAATACATAAACCAATGACAAAAACAGATAAACCACTTTTGGGTTTCTCATGGTTTTGTAAAGTGGTCTTCTACCTTTCTTTGACTTGTGGGTAAAAGAAACATGGATTTTGGTTATCCAATAGACAAAAATACATAAACCACTTTTGGGTTTATGATGGTATTGAAAAGTGGTTTTCTACCTTTCTTTGACTTGTGGGTAAAGAAACATGGATTTTGCTCATCCAATAGAGACAAAAACAATCGTTCCTTTGAACCTTAGCCTTTTGTTGAAATTTATGAGTGGAAAACTTCTCTTAAATTTCAAAGCTTCTTTGTCTTTTGGTTATTCATCGCCTTCAAACTTTTCTATCAATCTTACCTCTGATACCAATGTTGGAGAGTGAAAATAATCCATTAGAATAATTGCAAAGTATTAATCACAAAGCATAAAATATAAATTGTACATAACACAAAATTGGGTCCAATTTGCTCCCACACAAAGCCCACACCTCCGCTTGGTGTATTTAAATTATATTGCTTGAAATAACTTCTGGAGCTCAAAATAGTGGCCACTTTTACAAATATATCGCCTTCTTCAAAAATAGCTTGCTTTATTGGACGTGCAAGGCAATCTACTTAAAAATAGGCAGAAACCTTCAACCTTATAAATATGTACATCTTTTGTAAAATCAAATATGTACATGGGAGGTTTCACATGTCCCAATAAATATATACATTGATAATAAATATAAATAATATCCAAATGAAATCATGACATCGTGCATTGTCACAAAATCAAATAATATTCAACACCCAAAATTGGGTGTCTCAAAATATTCTTGACCACACCACGAGCTCGGCTCCATTATTCAATCTAAGGATCTGCACTTACATCAGCTATGCCAATCAATTAATAAATTAATTGAATAAAAATACAAATAACCATACAAAAATCATAATATTAAGATGCAACTAATACTCCCATGCATTTATAGAGTCACCCGTGTACATGTAAAGTAAGCTATGATCACCCAAATTTAGAAAGGTGTCCCAATCTAAATCCATCTAGGTGAATTTATAAATAATGAAAAACATGGGAATATGTAATGAAGCAATTATATATGCACATGCACATGTATGGGTATGGGCCTAGGCACATGGAGCTTGGGTCCCTTGAGCATAGATTTGGGACATGGGCATATTGAATAGCCAATGTGAAATGATCGGGCACTATATAAGTGACCTTGGTCGATGCTATTGTACCCTTTTACCATCGTTTGATATGATAGAGATCTTGTCTTCTTGAAGCTTATGCCCAAGCTTTCATGGTTGATTCATGATAGTCTTTCCATAACTAGGTGCTACTCCCTAGGATGAGTGGAACATTTGTGTACTCCATGTTAATGAGTGTAAACCCCTAGGCCCCTTTATTGCATTAGTATCAAAACCATGGATTTTCTTTATTGCATTGATATCAGAGCCATGGATTCTCTTCATTGCATTGGTATTAGAGCCATGGATTTTCTTCATTGCAAAATATAAAATTCCATGAATTAACTCCTCATAACACTTACATGTTGGCCGACTTTTTGATGAAACTTCGGCATGTGACTAGACACTACTGGTGGGCCTATCCCATGGCCATTTGTCGAGTGTGCAAAAAGGAAGAACGTCAACCAACCAATGTCCTTAGAGTAAGTATTCTTTACTTTGAGTATAATGCCAATATTTCATCTTTAATGTAAATGTACATCTATGGTGGTAGGTGGGTTTTTTCTTGGTCTTGGAGGACTTTGTGGGGAGTCGAGCTTTTTGTTTAGTCAATCCAATGGGTTTTTTGTTTTTTTGAATAAATATGGGATCCTTGAATTTTGTGGGTATTGCTTTTACTATGGATCTTTAATGATGAATGTACACTTGTGGGGTGGGGGGTAAGTACAATACGGGAAAGTGTAGTTTTGTTGACATTTTCCCCCTCACACAATCCATTTCAAGCTTTGATTTATGTGGGTGGAAAATGAAAAGGTAATATTGTCCAAAGAAAAGACAAGAAAAGCTAAAAATAAAAATTGATCGAAGGTGCTTCTAAATTTTTGCTGCTCGTTCTTTACTTTGAAATAAATAACTAATTTGAGGTAAAAAGCACCTTGTAAAAATTTTTGCCTTTTAATATAATTTTCCCAACTTTTCAAAAAGAAAAAGAAGGAATAAATGGCTTCTGTGGTGATGGAGCTGAGCTTTACCATAACTAGACACTAGTGGTGGGCCTATCCCCCGCCGATCCGTGGAGTGTGTGAAAAAGAAGAACACCGAGACCAACCAATGCCAAATACCCTTACAGTAAGTATTGGAGTTCAATGGTGATATTCCCTCTGATGTAAAGGTACACTTGGGGTAGGTGGGTTATTTCTTAGTCTAGGAGGAGTTTGCTACCAAAACCTACTTGTGGAGGTGGGTTTTTTCTTAGTCAAGAGTCAAGCTTTTGGTTCAATAAATCCAACAGTTTTTTCGTAGTCTTGGAGGACTTTGTGATACTCCAAAGTCAAGCTTTTCGTTAAGTCAATCCAACCGTTTAAAAACAAATCATTGATTTTGTGGGTCTTTACTTATGGTGGCACTGTAGTTTTGTTGACATTTTTCAAACTTGGAAGGGGTCTTGTCTCAATTGAATTTTCGATGCTCATCTTTTACTTTGAAATTAATGCGTAAATTCATGGTAAAAAGCCTAGGCTTGTAAAATTTTAATGTTCGCAGCTTTTCAAAGCTGAGCAGCAATGGCCACTCATTTCATCCCCCCAAGCGCCCCTCATTCCATTTCTTGCCACTCTTCTTCTTCTGACTTTGCATCTTACCATAACTTGTTTGGCCTACCCACGCAGCACCGAATACTCCATGGCTTCCCTTTTCATCTCTCCTTGGCTTCCCTGGCTTCCCAACCCCCAACAACAATGGCCATTTTTTTCCATTCTTGCTCTCACAATCGTTTTCTAACGGCTCCAGAGGTTTTTCGTTTTGGGGATGTGCACCAATCCGCGCCTCGTTTAGCTTTGTGTCTGTCTAGGGATGCTGCCCACATACAATGCTAGAATAGCTACCATAGCATCTGTCAAGGGAAGAAACGACACAGCAGGCCATGTGGTCAACAGTGAAGAGGGCACCGCTATAATGGCACCGGTGTGGAGAGCCAATCTAGGGCACTCTCTTGCGTCCATCGAGGCATCACTCCCCGTAATAAGCAAGGCCAAGGTGCAGCTAGAGCTGCGGGATGCAGACGGCACCCTCGTGTGGAGCGTGGGCGCTGACAATATGGCCGCCATGGAGCTGCAAGATTCTAGCAATCTAGTAATCCTCGACTTCGCTAACCGCACCCTCTGGCAAAGCTTCCAATATCCCACCCACACCTTGGTGCTCTCGCAAAACTTGAACTTCGGCATGAGTCTCACTAGCAATAACGATTCCCTCTACTCTTTAGCCATGGAAACACGGGGCGTCCCGATGCTATCTGGACCCTTGGGCATGTTCTCCCTCGACTCGGTCTCAACGCCAGACCTAGCTGACCGGTACTGTACATGCCCAGCTGGATTCACACTAACAGATGAGCATGATACGTCCCAAGGCTATAAAACCTCCGTCCCCTTGATCCCAAATCAATGCGTCAGCGCTGACCTCCTCCAAATCAACAACACCGGCATCTCACTGGAGCGTTGTAAGCACATGTGCTTGTCTGCTTGCAATTGCAGCGGTGTAATCTTCAACCACAACCAATCCTTGTGCTTCCCTATCATCACAGATCATCGACTCCGCCAGCCAGCAGCTTCAAGGCGGCGCTAGGCATAGCCAAGGGCTTGGCCTATCTACATGAAGGTTGCTCATCACAGACCATCCTGCACCTCGACATCATCAAACCCAAGAACATCCTCCTAGAGTTGAGGACTTCGAGCCCAAGCTGGCAGATTTTGCCTTGGCCAAAGCTCATGGCTAGGGATGCTCTCACGTGGTGACTGCCCTAAGGGGAACTCCTGGCTACACAGCACCAGATATGTTCTGTGAAAAGATGCAGGGGGGAAGAGAGCTTGAGCTCTTGCAAGCACACACACACACTCACAAAACCCTAATAGAGAACACACAAGGTGAGAGGCTGAAAATCTTCTTCTTCTCTACTCAACACTCAACACACCATATACAAGATAAGAGTACACATAATATGAAAGGTACTCAACCAATACATACACGGGTTCTCTATAGTGTAAACCCGACTAAATGAGCTGGCGCTATAACTATGCCAGTCTCTAGAATGGCTGTCACACAGCCTGTCATCCCACTGGCCGCATATCTCCCATGATCTCAACAACCATGCCAGTGGTGTAAGTGTGGGGCCTATCCCCCAGGCGGGTCATCAGTGTTGTCCACCGCCTCACTAGATGAGCTCGATATCTCAACACTCCCCCTCGAGCTCAACTCCATCTCATGTACACCAAGCGAAGCCCTGAATCTGCGGAGCTTCTCTGTACCCAATGCTTTGGTGAAGATGTCAGCTACCTGATCCTCTGTGCTGACATAAACAAGGTCAAGGTCTCCTGCTAAGACCTTCTCTCTCACGAAGTGGTAGTGGACCTCTATGTGCTTCGTACGAGCATGAAAGACTGGGTTCTTGGCCAACTGTATACTGCTAATGTTGTCACAGAAAATGACAACTTGTCTATCCACTGATAGACCCAAATCTACAAGTAGCTTTCTCAACCAAGCTACCTCACATGCTGCCATAGCAGCTCCTCTGTACTCGGCCTCTGTACTCGATAGAGCAACCGTAGGCTGCTTCTTGCTGCTCCAAGTCACAGCAGCACTCCCCAAAGAAAACATGAATCCACTGGTAGATCTTCTATCTGAGATACTACCAGCCCAATCAGCATCTGTGTACCCATGTACACATATCTCTGTCCCAGTCTCATAGAATAGTCCACAATGCAAAGTAGACTTCACATACCTCAGTATGCGTCTCACTGCATCCAAATGCGGTTTCCGTGGAACCTGCATAAACTGACTCACCAACCCAACAGCGTAGCTCAAATCTGGTCTGGTGATCGTCATGTAGATCAAACTTCCTACTATGCGTCTGTACATAGTAGGATCCTCCAAGATCTCTCCTGAATCTGCACTCAACTTGCCATTCTGATCCAATGGCACGGAAATAGGCTTACAGCCTGTCATACCATACTTGGACAACATGTCCAAGCCATACTGTCTCTGCAGTAATCCAATACCATGTGGTGACCTAATCACCTCAATGCCCAAGAAATATCTGAGCTCCCCCAGATCCTTCATCTCGAACTTCTGTCTAAGCAAGATCTTTACATCAAAGATCTCTGCATCATGGTCCCCCGTAATGATCAAGTCATCTACATAGATGACAACAAGCACAACTCCTCTATCACCATGTCTCACATACAGCGAGAAATCTGCATTGCTACATGAAAGCCAATAGTGACAAGATATTCAGAAATCTTGTCAGACCATGCTCTTGGTGCTTGCTTTAAGCCATACAAGGCTTTCTTCAACCTGCAAACATGCTCAGGGTGACCCTCAACCTCATAACCAAGTGGCTGCAACATATACACCTCTTCTTGCAAATCCCCATGCAAGAATGCATTCTTTACATCCATATGATGTAAAGACCATTGCTTTGACGCAGCCACTGCTATCACAACTCTCACCGTTGCCATCTTGGCAACTCTCACCGTTGCCATCTTGGCAACTGGGGTGAAAGTTTCCTCATAATCAATCCCATATGTCTGCGCATATCCTTTTGCTACCAATCTAGCCTTGTACCTGTTTATGCTCCCATCACTGTTATGTTTAACTTTGTACACCCACTTGCATCCAATGGCTTTCTTGCCTTCAGGCAATTGCACTAAATCCCAAGTTTCATTTCCATATAGTGCATCCATCTCCTCATCCATGGCTTTCTCCCAATACACATTTCCAACAGCCTCATCAATGCATGTGGGCTCAACAACCTGCACAACCTTTGCCATATATGCATAGTGATGTGCCACATAACCATCATAGGTAAATCTCTGCATAGGATTTTTCACTCTCCCAGATCTTCGCAGCTTTTCATTCATGGCTTCCATAGCCTTCTTTACACTAGGTGTTCTCATAGAGCTGGGATCTCAAGCTCCTCATCAAGGCTCATATCTGAGCCACTAGACTCTCCATCAACATGAGAATGCCCTGCAGAAATGTCAGGCATACCAAGGGGCTCAACCA
The DNA here is from genome assembly GCF_041138505.1 of Cibotium barometz. Classification (NCBI taxonomy): domain Eukaryota; kingdom Viridiplantae; phylum Streptophyta; class Polypodiopsida; order Cyatheales; family Cibotiaceae; genus Cibotium; species Cibotium barometz. Next base: position 28,411,840 of record NC_141086.1, read on the forward strand.
CTTTCTCTTTTCCTTTACGTGATGTACTAATCACATTTGCAGGACTGGTATTATGACGTAGCCTGCCACTCCATGGTCTATCAACAGGCCCACTAGATGAGGACTCTCCTGGTCCACGCAAAGACTGTGATTGCTGACCTGCATTCTGTGCAACCACACTTCCACTCACATCAGCCCTAATAGCTTCTTTTTCAGCTGCATACCAGCTGCTCATCTCATCAAAGACAACATCCCTGCTTACCCTCAACTCACGTGTAGCAGGGTTATAACACATGTATCCCTTTTGCTCAAGGGAGTATCCAATAAACACACATTTTTTAGCTTTTGGATCCAGCTTAGTTCTCAGCTCATCTGGCACATGCACATATGCAATGCATCCAAAGACTTTCAGATGAGACAAATTTGGTTTTCTGCCAGTAAACCTCTCCTCTGGAGTTACATCATGCATGGCTGCAGTTGGAGTCCTCTTCATGATGTATACTGCTGTAGAAACAGCCTCAGCTCAATAGCAATGCGGCATATTTTTCTCTTCCATCAATGCTCACGCAATTTCAGCAATGTGCCTGTTTTTCCGCTCAGCAACTCCATTTTGCCGCGGAGTGTATCTGCATGTAAACTGTCTCCGAATACCATTCTTCTTCAAAAATTTAGAGAACTCATTGGAGAAGTACTCTCCCCCTCCATCTGACCTTAGGCACTTTACATATTTCCCTGTTTGCTTTTCAACCAAAACTCTGAAATTCTGAAAGTGAGTGAACACCTCACTCTTCTCCTTCATGAAATATACTCACACTTTCCTCGTGTGGTCATCAATGAAAGTCACATAATACCTGTAGCCTCCCATAGATATGGTCTTCGTAAGACCCCATACATCTGAATGCACAACATCTAGTGCATTTCTGCTCACATATCTGTTACGTGGAAACACATGCTTTGTTTGCTTCCCAAATTGGCATGCTTCACATATTTTCTGCATACCTTCCACTTTAAATTTTGGCAGCCCTGTCACAATTCCTTTTGTCTGCATAGACTTCAATCTCTGCACATTTACATGTCCAATCCTTTTATGCCATATGTCTGTGTCTGCAACAACTCCTGAACCATTTGCAAACATCGCAGCACTCGTTTCAGGCATGTCTACATTCAATGTAAACATTCTGCCCACTCTGTTGCCTTTTGCAACCAACCTGCACTTGTCTTTTACAACCAACCTGCACTTGTCTTTAAAATCTTCAACATAACACCCATCAGGGTTAAACTGAACCTGCAAACCCTGCTCAATCATCTGGCCAATTGAAACCAGATTCTTTGTTATGTTTGGTACATGAAGTACATCTGCAAGGTACTTCACTTTGCCATCCTGCATAGACAATGGCACATCTCCAACGTGGGCAATTGGATGAGCAGTGTCATCCCCTATTTCCACAAAACCTGGTCTTTTCGGGTTTTTCATCTCCTTGAACCACTCCCCATGACTCGTCATGTGGTTCGAAGCGCCTGAATCCACATACCATACATTATCTTTCTGTGCTGCATCAACATTTTCAGACATGGCATTCACGACATGCTGCATAACAAACAACCTTTCATTATCCTCATTATTTCTGCTTGAGGAGGATGCATAGTTGTTTTGCTGCACTTTTCCATTTTGCATGTCAGCCTGATTCTTATAACATTTTACCTGCACATGTCTAGGCTTACCACAATAATAGCATTCACGTGTATCATCATATTGCCTTTGCCAATTTCCACGGCCTCTTTGACTCCCCCTGCCTTCGAATTTGCCTCTTCCACCTGCGTGTTGTTGTTGTTGTTGATTCTGGGACTGTTGTTGTTGCTGCTGCTGCTGGCCATAATTCTGATTACCTGTTCGGCCACCTCCTTGACCGCGTCCCCACGGCCTCCTCTGCCTCGCTCGTCTTCTTCCTGAACTCGTGTAGAACGCCTGTTGCTCTGAACTGTTTTTACTTTGTGAAGACTGTTCCTCTTCACCCAAGTTCTTCTCTTCGATAATCAGCATAGACACCAAATCTGTAAAGTTGGGAATGTTTTCCCGAGTCTGAATGGACGTCTTAAACGCCTTGTATTGTGGCCCGAGACCACGTAGACAGACTTCCACCTTATCATCATCATCTACTGACACACCAATAGATGCAAGGGATTCCACAATACCCTTTATCTTCAACGCATAGTCATTCACAGACATGCTCTTTTTCTCCACAGTATGAAGTTCATTCTTCAACTGTATCTTACGTGCCTTGGTATTTGTTTCATAGAGCTTTACCAAGGTGTCCCACGCCTCCTTGGGGGACTTGGCATCCTGAATGTGCCCAATCATGGTGTCCTGTATACTAATGGATAGCCAATACATAACCTTCCTGGCTCCTTGGTTCCAGTCTTTAAACTCTTTCACATCTGCAGCAGTCGGCCGGTATCTCCGGTGCCTCTTCATGCTCACCTTCTATGTAGTCCCAATAGCCTTTTCCCATCAGGAAATTTGTCAACCTGAACCTCCAAGCATGGAAGTTATTCTTATCCAGCTTCTCAGCCACAATCTCTGTTATGCCATCATTAGACATCTTGCCAAACACACAATTTTACCAGAAACTGCACTTTGGTTTTTCCTGCACAAATGCTGTATTTTCTGCAGCGGTACTGTAGTACTCTCAAATGTCACAACCAGTGACTTCAATGTGCATACATACACCCAATGGCAACTGTAGACCTCTTTGCAGCACCCACAGTGTCTGCACAGTCAATCTGTCTTCCTGCAGTTCTTAAAACAGAGTTCTGTAGAGAATTGATGACGTACTCGCAGTGCTCGAAATCACCTGCTTTCTAAAACGCGAAGGTCCAGACGCGCCCGAAACGCGAAGGTCCAGACGCGCCCGAAACGCGTTTTCAGCCCAGAAAATTTTGTCCGATAGGACACTGTAGTTGCCCTATAGCTTTACTCTCGTGAAGAAAGCTCCTCAATCAGAGATCGTTGCCAGTGCCTCCCGTAGAGCTCCCGACAAGGGTGTAGTCACCAACACAAATAGGGAAGAGTAGTTGAAGCTCTTACCCTCGTACCGCTTCCTGTGGTTCTCTTGCTTGCAGCTCAACCCTTAGCACGAACCAGGCTCTGATAACATGAAAAGATGCAGGGGGGAAGAGAGCTTGAGCTCTTGCAAGCACACACACACACTCACAAAACCCTAATAGAGAGCTCTTGCAAGCACACACACACACTCACAAAACCCTAATAGAGAACACACAAGGTGAGGACACTTTTTATCCTACTCATGGAGGTTTTTTTCCTAGTCATGAGCTGGTCGGCTGCCTACTTTTAGACATATATATAGACCGGCATACCCTCACTCCTTATTCATTTCTTAGCATTTGCGATCCCTCACATACGAGGCCTTCTCCCCTCTTGCTCGGGACATGTATTCCATGTATTCTTGGTTGATGATATTAAGAGCAGGTCTATATACCTGTGTTTCCTCTCCATCTTTCTCTCTCTCTCTCTCTCCTATGTTTCCACTTTCCCTTCTTCTGCTATGCATTCTATCACGCTACCTAATCCTCCATCTTACCGCTTTTCCAATGCACTCACGATGGCAAGGTGGATTCAAGACATACTCCCCCAGTCTCTCCTCCAAATGCCAAGATACCCTCACACATCACTTGTTTACTAAGAATTAAAATGTGAATACAAGTGTGTGAGTTGTATAGCATGAACTTGAAAGTGTATATGAATTCACTTAACAATTGGCACTTATAGTTGCATGCCGTAATAACAAGAGTTTAATTCCGACGGTGAAGAGGCTCACAAGGTTTCACTCTAAGTGGTTAGTATTCAAGGAAAACAACCATAAGCTATGTCCTCATTGCATCATAGTCTTCAAGGACACCACCTAATGCATTCAACCTCTTCCATTCCATTGATTGGAGCATGTAATCCCATCAAATGGCATGAATCTTGAGTAGATTCAATGGAATGGTCTCATGAAATCATGTAGATGCAAGTGTAATCATCCACAAACTTCATATGCATGTGCAAGGCATCTAAGGCTATAACAAAGCCCTTAATCAATCAAGAAACACCATTGAAGCATCAATGAGGTGAATCTTTGAACAATAGGAATCCAAAGTGTATCCAACCTTGCCCTTGTGATGAAATATTAAACTAATGGTGAAGGGGATAACCATATCTTGCTTTCATGATGCAAAAGCATGGAAAAGATTGTAACAAAGCTGTAAATAATGGGCCATGGGTATGAGGAAGAGGGCCATGAGCCTTTGGGGCTAAGTGGAAGGCCAAACAATTGTAAATAGTTGAATAGGGGCCCATAGGCATGGTTAAATGTGGAGGCCATGAGTTAATAAGTGTGAACAAGGGTCCAAGTATAAAAGACAATGTGTAATAGTTAATCATAATTAACCAACACTAATCAAGATTTACAGCTTTGAGCTCTCTCAAGCTTTCATGGTGGCTTCTCCCTTGAGAATTCATGTGAGCCCTTCCAAGCCCTGTTTGCAGCTTTCATATCCATCCAAGAAACCCTAGTTGTGGTCATTTGTTGCAAGATTTACTATCTCCAATATGATTAGATCAAACTTCACATTAGATAAGCTTTTGAGCTTCATCAGGGAGTGATTTGATAAGCACAAAAAACCCAGGAGGCTAGGGCAGATTCGCAGCATTCCAGCAGTCTATTAGCTTTGCTTTGTGGTGATTCAACTCAATGTGATGCATTTGAGAGATTAGCCATGGATACTATACATGTTGGTGATTGTTTCTTGCCCAACGGGAGCCTTCCATTGATTGGATTGAAGATTTCCATCAAGAGGCCAAGGAGGAGCAGGGGAATTCCAAGAGGCTATTTTCTTCAACAATTGGTTCAATTCTTGACTTCTAATCAACATTGGTGAGTCCCTCAAACAATTCTTGATTGATTTTGGTGGATTCTTGGCATCCAAGTCCAAGAATTAGGGTTTCTCCAAGAAAACCCTAATTTTTGGGATCTTTTCAAGTTGAAGTGAATCATTGGCAACATTGGTATTGTGTTGAAGTGGAATATGAGCCCTATGCATGGATCTTGAGGCTACATGAGTCAACATTGGTATTGTGTTGAAGTGGAATATGAGCCCTATGCATGGATCTTGAGGCTACATGAGTCAATTGCCCAAACCCTAAGCCAAGATTTGGGGTTTTTGAAGCATTAAGGCTTGTATGTTGCCATTGATGAGTGCAAAGGGGTGCCATAAGGTTGCTTATCATTGCCTATTGTCTATTGGAACTTGCCAAGGGATTGTGCACAAGGATTGAGTACGCTTTGACCCCAAAACAAAGGTACTCTGCTGAAACTGAAAAGTGTGATTCAGTCCGAGGGGTTATGGACTAAAGTGAAGTGGTTTACACCCTTGGATAGTACATGGAAAAAGCTCTCTATCAAGCCGTCAAGTGCCTGAATTGGAGTCCATTTGGTGGGTCAACCGACCAACTTTGAGCGCACAGAAAAGGGTAATTCAGTCAAAAATGTTAAGGACTAAATTTAAGTGGTTTACATAGCCTTAGTATACTCATTCTAAGCTACCATTTGAGGTATTAACCACTCCAATTGGATAACCCTAGCAAGGTCAACTCGATTTTGTTGACTTTTTAAAAAAGTCAAAACAGAGGCATATTGCACATTGACTGAAGTCAAATGGGCATTTGGATCTTGTAGCATCCTCAAAAGCTTCCCATAGAACCCTAGATCAACCAATTCCGACAACTTTTCACCATCCAAATCCTAAAAGTCCATTTCCAGCATGGGGCGAAGTAAGCCAAGGAAGGGTGTGGATGCAAACAATATGATATTAGGGACAATGTGATCGAGAATGAAGCCATTGCGCAAGATCTTCATGAAGATGAGCAAAGTCTACATGAGCATGGAGTCAATGTTGAGGCAAATGTGCATGAAAGGGTACAAATGCATGAGGGGAATGCTAGACTAGCCAGCACTAATTATATGATGATACTCATGCAAGGTATGTTAGCAAACATAGAAGAGCAGCGAAGGCACAATAACCGCATGGAATCAATGATGAAGGATCAACAACAAGCCTTCATTGAAGCATTTACCGTACTCCGTAAAGATCTCATGGGTGGTGCCTTCAATGCAAGAAGCAATGGTGGGAATGAGTATGTGGACAATGGTGACAAGGAGAATCGACCTCCATATGCATCATTGCACATTGGTGGACCCAAGATCCACAAGAGCTATGCCTTCAACCTCAAAGGATGTTGGGAAAGGCAAGCAAGTGGTGTTCAACTTTGATGCCCAAATAGTTGATGGATCTTGGAAGACTTCCAAAACTCCCGTAAGAGTTGGTGGTAATCAAAGGAATCATGCATCACAAGATGTTGAGGTGAATCTCACCAAGTTCAAGGGAGAGGGCAATACCAATGAAGAGTATGAAGAATGGGTGGACAAAACGGAGATGTACTTTCAGCTCAACCCAAGGTCAGATCGAGCCAAGGTGTACTTTGCCACTCTTCATCTCGACCGAAGGCTATGTCCATACATGGTGGAGGCACTTGTCTACTCATGGATATGAGATTACCACTTGGGAGGACTTCAAAGATGAAATGAACAAAGCATTTGTCTCGGAGCTACATCAACAAAAAGTAATATGTGAATGGAATGAGCTTGAGCAGCGACGACGAGGAAAGAGTGTAAAGGAGTACATACATCAATTTCTCAAGCTATCCTTGCATGTTGATGATGTGAGTGAGACATATAAGAAGATCAAATACATCAAGGGACTCAAGTCAAACATTGGAGCTGATGTAAATGCTCAACGGCCATCAACTCTCAAGGAAGCTATGGTGTTAGCCGAGATTATGAGGAGAAGTATAGTCAACAATGGCAATCCAAAGTTTCCAAGGTTGCTGCAGTCCCGTCTTCCAATGTAAAGGCTTCTTCAAGCAATGCCATTCCAAAGTTTCCAACCGTGTATGGCAAGGGTTGGGAACGGTAAGATGGATGGGAAGCCAACTAATGGTGCACACAAGAGCATGGTGATGGAGGACCGCATCAATGAGTTTCATAGCAAAGGTTAAGTGAAACACAAGAGAAATCCATAAAGAACAAAGATGTACTTTCATGAGTATAAACTAAAGGATTGAGTGTAGTTAAATAATTATCATTAAAATAACTAAATTTTGGTTTAAGTGAAACAGAAGAGAAATCCATAAGACACAAAGACTTACTTTCCAAGAGAAAATTAAAGAATGAAGCATAGTGTGATAATTATCCAAAAACTAAGTATATAAAATTGCCCAAGTGAAACACAAGAGAAATCTATGAGACACAAAGACGTACTTTCATGAGTGCAAATTAAAGGGTGGAGTATAATTAAATGTCTATCTATAAAAAAATAAATATAGTTATATATTTATTCCTAAATAATAAGTATACAAATTTTGCTTAAGTGAAACACAAGGAAAATTCAGAAGGCACAAAGATGTACTCTCACGAGAGTTATGTATATGTACATGTACATATATATGTATGTATATATGTGTATATATGTATATATGTTTATGTATTTATGTATTTATGTAGTAGGGTACTTGGAGGGTCATGTGCCTTTTGGGTTCTCATGGCTTGATCCCTTCATCTAGTTCACGTGCATAGGAGTTATAACCACCATCTATATTTGTATTCGATATGTAAAACCAATGAATGGAATGAATGAATCTCTCTTTATCTCTCAATCTGTTAATGGCTGTTTTACCTTAAACATTTGGCGATCGCGATCTTAGAGTTCTAGACTCTCTTACCCATATGCTAATCTTTGTGCAAACTGGTGAAGGTTCCAATCTCCTACCAGATTTGATGGCGTTATTCTCTAGCATGATGGTGCAACATCGTTATTAATGGAAAATGTACTAGATGCATAATGTGTTGGCCGCCTAATGGAAGCCAACACACAAGCTGGGCCGCCGTGTGTGCCGACCATCAGCAAGGTTGACCACAAGGGTCTGACAGACGCACCTGATGAGATCAGTTACGTTGCTGAGAGCTAATCAGAGCAGACCAACGATGATAGAAATACAACCAACAGACACTTGTCATGATGGAGAGGCAGGTGGAATCCAAACGGGTGTTAGCAACCCTGACGATCAACAAAACTCTGTCTGGGCCCAGGCAAAGTCAGCACTTGAGAACCAATATTCTTGGAGACCGGTAGTCACAATCAAACCAAAACTCTGTCTTGGCCAAAGCAAAGTCAGCACTCGAGAATCCGTCTTCTTGGAGATAGGTAGTCACAACCGAAGTGGTGGTCAAAGGATCCGCTATCCGATTGTCTGTTTATCGGGTGCAATCCAGTGGTGGTGGTTCTTCCAGTATCCAAACTAATGGATACATCTAGAAAAGTCTTCTAGCTCTGATATCAAACACTAAACAACAGACTGAGCACAGTCTAACATTCAAAGTCCGAGCGTGGTTCTAAGTTTTGAGATCCGAGTCAGAGACCTCCATAGTTCTGAGTCGGAGATCAAGCGGCAAGCCACATAGCCAAGTCTGAATTGGCGGAGTCGTCGAGGTTCTTGAAGTCCAAGCTGAGCAGAACCTGTTCCTTGTTTGAGTCGAGAATCTGTGTTCTATGCTGAGAGTCAAGAGTCCAAGTCGATTTCGAGATCCAAGTTCAACTCTACACGTCTATGTCTAGACTTGGAACATTCAGGTACATTTTTGACTCCTATGACGAGAGGGCTTCCGTCCAATGTTGCGTGATGGGTCAGAGACAGTGCTGACACTGCAGCAATACGAAGCGCCACCAAAACTGCATGATCTTCCAGCACTGTGGCCTACCTGACCATGAGAAAAAAGATTGTGTATCATGTGTGCAATCAGTGTGAAGACCAAGGGCATCATTCTCAGATGTGTCCACCACGACGATTCTAGGCAAACTTTGATGATGTCTAAAGAAGGTTACAACAATGGGGAAAGCTAGGGATGTTAACCACCTACAGAAGAGCTGAAGTATTTTGTCAAGCATGTAGAGAATTGGCATCTCAAGCACCCACAAGGCGGGCTGCCACAAGGCGAGCTGTCACGTGCACCCTGCACTGGGGTACACAATGACACACTGGCATGATCATCAGTGCAACATTTTTAAAGAAGTAGAAACCTTTTTAGGATTATTTGTTGTACATCGTGCCCCGTCGTGAGCCCTCAATCCAAGGACAGTCAGGCACGAGCTATGTAGGTCAGTCTGAGAGCTTTGTTAGTCCTCTTAACCCACTTGGAGAAAGCATCATTCAAGAGCATGTATGTGTCAACCTTAGCATTAGATGCATGTAAAGCATTGTGAGTGCATTCACATAGAAGGGGGGCCAGCCCCAAGGCAGCCCATACTTGGGCTAAGCCTTGCAAAGGCTTCCAAGAGCTTTGCCAAGCAGTCGGAGTAGCCGACAGCTGTGCTACAGCCCGCCGACCAAGATCTTCTGGGGCAGCCGACTAGGCATAGGAGCTCTAAATGTGCAGCCGACTCTTCATAATACCAGTCGTGGGCAGTTCTTGCAGTCGACATATTTCACATGAATGTCCTATAGTAATGACACTTGAAGGCCTCATTCATACAGTAATGACACTTGAAGGCCTCATTCATAGCCTATGCTACAAAACAAGGAGACCACTAGTCACTAGCCAGACTCCCTTCTTCCGCCCGCAAGATCGTCATCCAACAGATTCTCTGCATTTGCCACTTCAGCCATTTCCCATTGCTTGTGCATATAGCCGTCATCCACATGAAACACATATTCAGTAGCATAGATCTTCAGGCACAAGGTCTCAGCAGTAGCCATATCATAATCATTGAACATTGCATGTACATCCATATTGGCATGCTCCCTGAGTATGGAACAAGCACCCCCAGCTTCTCAAGACTAGCAGAGCTCCTTGCCCCTTTACTAGGCATATCTGAGGTCGGCTTGTGGTTCTCTTTGCCACCCATATCCTCCCCTATCATCCCAGCTACATTAGGCATCACTTTCAACATCCTTGCATTCTCAGTGGTACACATGTAAGGCTTCTCCCTGTGCTGACATTTTTGATTCATCATTGCAATCCATTGCATGCTGCTGGAAATTAGATGTAGCATAAACTATCCTGGCCAAAACCCATCCATATTGTGCTCATCATAATCGGCCCTAGCTTCCACACTTGCATCGAAGCCTTGTAAATTAGTAGCATCACTAGCAAACATCCGATCCTCCTCATCAAGCTCAGCAATGGTTAAACTATTATCCACATCTTGCACAAACAGATCTTTTGTAGGAGGCTGCTCAACATACACATGTGCCTTTGCTTCTTCTAGCCGTGCATCATTAGTATGAACCAGTACACATGCATCTAGAACAACAACACTTAGCTTTTCCTTGTGGGTAGGGAGAGAAGCATCTGTTGACCATGAATCTGTTGAGTACACATCACATAGAGCCTTCCTCTCCACAAGGATAGACAGATCTTTACCATAACCACTAGAACTTTAATCAATTTCCATACCACCATCCATGCGAACATCCATTGAAGGGCAACTGAGGGCAATACTTGGCTCTCCTGGACTTCCTCTGTCTCCCTTGCAAGCTCAACCTCAACCAAAGGAAACCCTTGAGCATGAGAACCCACATACATCTCATCATCATTGCTAAAATCACTGTTGGACTCTAAATCATGTTGATATTTCTCCTCAAGTTCCTCGACAGCTTCCTGTGAGATGTCTATCCACCTGATGCTTGAGCATGTCTTCCCTTCTCATGTTTCTCATGCCAATCACATGCTTCCACTAATGTGTGAAAAATTAGAAAGTTTTTCTCTTGGCCTCTCTAGCTTCCTGGATGAAAATCCACTTTGGTGATCCGATAGAGTTCAGTTGCAATATCTGGCATGCACCAAATACATTATGGGAAACCTATAGTTAATTGCAAGAAACAATGGAGGTGATGATGACCTTGCAAACTGTGGCTAAGGCAATGATGACTCGTTGAGGAGGCAATGATGGTCATTCAAGACTGTGGCTGAGGCAATGATGGCTGGCAGGCAATGATGGTCATTTAAGACGGTGTGGCTAAGGCAATGAGAGCCCTTGCAAATGGAGGCCCATGAGTCCACCATCTTCATCTAGCACTACATCAACTGGGATGATGGTCACTCAAGGCGGTGGCTGAGGTAATGAGTGCCCTTACATACAATGTGGTTATCGGTGGTTGTAGCTGCATAAGTGGTACGATGTGGTTATCGGCGACAATTGCATAGGTGATAGGGCCCCTCAAGGATCAACACTAAGATGCTCCATATATAAAGTGCAGCCTACATGACCGCTCAAGTCCATACTCAGCTTGTCCTGAGTTTATTAAAGTCCAGGATACACAATTTTGAGCTAACAGGCTATCAAAGACTTGTGCCTTTGCAAATGAGCCACATTTGGCATACATGTCGACCAAGATACCACTAAGACATATACCTTTTTCAAATCCATTGTACCTTTTTCAAATCCACATTTGGCATACATGTTGCAACCAAGCTGCTGCTACTAAGACATATACCTTTTTCAAATCCATTGTACATAATTCATGTGTCTATCTCTAGGACTCTGCCTTCGGACCCTATGCTAATACAAGCTTTCATAGCAGATGCAAAGGTCACATCACTGGGATGAACACCCTACAATTGCATCTTGTCAAAAAATTCCGACGTACTCTAATCATAAAAACAAAATGAAGTTAAGGAGCTTCTAAAATGAAGAAAGAAAAAAAGAAAAAAAGAGAAAGCATTGCTTACTTGCCCCAATGATGCTTACTTCTTGAAGCTGTTGAAGTCCCTCTAGATATGTGCACGGGAGAAGATCTACTCTTATACTCAATGCTTGGCCAACCTACTCAAATCCAAGAATGCCTCTTTTTGATTGAAATTTTCAAGCAGGGAGAAATGCACATAATGTTCATGTTTGGCCCTTATTAGCTAAAAAAATTAATTGGTTTTACCTTGACTATGGTCAGGCCGAACCTTGCAATCAAATCCACAAGCAGAGAAGCCCTTAAACTCTCACTCATTCTCCTTAGCTTTGCCTAAAGAGAGGTCCATCAGAATGTTGAGCAGACTATAAAGGAGACCCATCTTGGTAAGGTATGAATTTGATTGTCTGGTTGGAAAGCTTACCTTCTAGAGCTGAGGCGTTGGACTGGACAAATTCTGCAAAATGGTATGAACAAGGGCATGAGATGTCTCCTTCTTCCTCTGCCTTCACACTAGCCAAATACTCCACACAACAAAGCTTAGGTCTTCGCCCTCACCTCCAGCTGCCCAAATCTTGCCGAGCCGTCTCATCCACCCACTGAAAAAGACCTTGCAAGAAGGCATCGCCGATGCAAAATTAGTAATGAATCGCAATTAACACCGCAAAATTAGTGATGAATCCTACCTGGGTACAAAGCTGGCCAAAATTAGAATGGGGAATGTTTCTGATATGATATGGCCGATGCAGAGCGTATTATTGTCAAAGAGGTCGGCGTCCTCCCCTTGAGCAGCTGCAACATCTTCCATGTCCGTCGTTTGAAAGCCCCATTTTCCCTCATCTCACTGGGAAGATTTCAAGCGGCACCATTTTCCCTAAACTCAAAGGTTATTTTATTTTATTTTTCTTTGTTACACACACATATATAAAAATATGTGTGTGTATATGTGTGGGTGTGAATTTGTATGCATGTGTATGTGTTTATATATATATATATATAGGTGTGTTTATCTGGGTGTGTTTATCTGTATGTGTAAACATATATGTATATATATATATATATAGGTGTGTATTTATATGTATATGTAAGCATATATATAAATATATATATACACACACACACATAGTATGTATGTATATGTATAATATATATATACCTATCAACCCTTTGTTCCTTGTTCATTTAAAGAGAGCAAGGTATACTTTAGTTGAATCTTATAATAGCTTTTATTTTGAACATAAACTATTTGAATTTACAAATTGTGATGCTACAACACATATATAGTCTAATTGTGATTCTTCTCGATCCATGGAGAGCGCACCATACTCTACGGTTGAGGGTTTGGAATCCAAGATTTAGAGTTTAGGATTTCGAATATAGGGTTTGGGGATTTCGAACATAAGGTTTGGGGTCTAGGATGTATGGTTTAGGTTTTAGGGTTTAAGATTTAAGGTTTATGGTTTAGAATCTAGGTTATAGGGTTTAGGGTTTATGGTTTGGTGTTTGGGGTTAAGGTATAAGGTTTAGAATCTAGGGTCTAGGGTTTACTTTGGTGTTTGGGGTCTAAAGTATAAGGGTTTAGGGTTTGGTGTTTAGGATTTAGGGTTTGGGGTCTAGGATATAGAGTTTGGGGTTAGGAGTCTTCGACGTAGGGTTTAGGGTCTAGGATTTAGGGTATACAGTTTGGGGTAGGGTTTAGCATTTAGGGTTTGGGGTCTAGGGTCTAGGGTTTAGGGTTTGGGGTATGGGGTCTAGGGTTTGGGGTCTGGGGTCTGGGGTCTAGGGTTTGGAGTATAGTGTTTCGAGTTTAAGATTTTGATTTTTAGGATTTAGGGTTTAGGGTTTCATGTTTAGAATCTAGAGTCTAGGGTATGCGGTTTAGGATTTTGATTATAGGATTTGAGTTTTAGGGTTTATGATTTATGCTTAGGGTTTAGGGTTTATGATTTGGAGTTTTAGAATTTAGGATTTAGGGAGACTGTAGGGTTTAGGGTTTAAAGTCTAGAGTCTAAGGTTTAGGGTTAAGGGTTTGGTGTTTGGAACTACTTTGTTGAAATTTCTTTTAAGTCTTGTTAGTACTCTTGGCATGCTTTACCTTCTAGTATCCCTTCAAAGGCATGCTATCAAGATTACAAGGTGCCCATTGAATATGATATACATGCATGGACTTGACCCTTAGCTTTTTATACCTTCTAAAATCTCTTAATTATGAATAATCTCAAGGAATTTTCTTTACATCATGCTCTTCAATCTTGGGAAGTTATAGTGTAAGCGAGGTCTCAGTATTAATCATTATGTGTTCAAATGAGTTTGTTATCTCCATACAAGCAATGATCCAGGACATGATAACTCTTACTTTGAAGATATTTTTTCTCAATTGCATTGTTAGGATTGATAGCTCAAATAAAAATAGCATATAATGGCTTTGTGATAAAACATATCAATGTTATTTTATTCATTCACAGTCTTTTGTAGCATTAACAATCCATGCTTATGGAATGGCCAGAATGTATTCTAGACATGAACAGTCTCATGATAGCAAGTATAAGGTGCTATTGAAGCATGCATACCCATTCAAATTCTTTTTGTTCTAACTGAATTTGTCTCGTTGGATGGATGTAGATTTGGTACTAGCCTTGGATGCTAATTTGTTCCTTTTTACTTGAAGTCACTCAACTTAACATGACCATATAGCTCCATATGGAGTGAACACTTGGGTTTAAAGATGTAAACTCCATTTTTACTTATATCCTTTGCTATTACAAATTTCATATTAGTTCCTTAGTAAAAAAGTGGGTTCATCTAACAAACTTTATGTCTCTCTTTCATCGTGTCTCTCCTTCTCTCACCATTTTCCTCTTCTCTCGCTGTCTCTCTTTCATCCTCCCTCTATTTATCAATCTCTCTCTTCTTATGTCTCATAGACTATAATAGACACATGTGCACACACACACCCTCTTCTTCTCATTATCTCTATATCCTCTCTGTGTCTCTCTTTCATCCTCCCTCTATTTCTCAATCTCCCTCTTCGCATAGACTATAATAGACACATGCACACACACACACACACACAGCCTCTTCTTCTCATTATCTCTATACCCTCTCTCTCTCTCTCTCTCTATATATATATATATATATATATATATATTTATATTTATATTTATATTTATATATTTATACACACACACACATGTACAATGTGTGTGTGTGTGTGTGTGTGTGTGTGTGTGTGTTTCTCTCCCCTTATCTTCCTCTAACTCTTTCTCACACACACGCATCCTCTTGGTCCCTCTCTCTCTCTCTCTCTCTCTCTCTCTCTCTCTCTCTATATATATATATATATATCCTTACTCTTCCCCTTTCTCTTTCTCTCTATAACTCTATCTCCCCTTGTCTCTATCTCTACCTTGATGTATCCTTTCATCCTCCCATTATTTCTCAATCTCTCTCATTTTATGTCTTATAGAGTCTCATAGACATATGCGTGCACACACCCTCACATGCACGCTCCCCCTCCCCCCTTTCCCTCTCTCTATCCCCCCTATCTCTCTACCTCCATGTCTCCTTTCTTCTATCCCTTTCCCTTAATCTTTTTTTTCTAGGGTCATGCATTGAATTTTATGTCCAATGTGCGTGCACACATGTGCGCATGAGTGTGTGTGTGTGTGTGTGTGTGTGTGTGTGTGTGTGTGTGAGAGAGAGAGAGAGAGAGAGAGAGAGTATCTAAATGTATGTGTGGGTGTGTTTGTGTGTGAGTGAGATAAATAAATTGATGAAGTAAGCTAATAAAAGTGAATGTGTGTGTGTGTGTCTGAGAGAGAGAGAGAGAGAGAGAGAGAGAGAGAAGCATTTTTCAATATTATATATGGGATGACTCTCTTTTAGGATCGAGAGAGGCATCTTTAAAACTATATGTGGGATGACCCTCTTTTAGAATTAAGGCGAGTCTCAAATTAAAGCAACATTCAATTAGGTACATCTAATATAATTATACACAAGCATAATTAGATACACATACATGTAGAAAGTTTGGAATTTAAAAATGCTTTGTTAGACCACCTTGCTTACATGTGATGATCAAATGAGGATCCTCCGACCTATACACCATCCACCACAAGCTCACCAATTTATCATTAATTTCATACATTCATGCCCACGAATTACTATCTCAAATTTTAACTATTTGCTTATGTAAGTGCTAGAACATGTCATTAGCCTTGGTTCACAAATTTATCATTAATTTGAAAAGATATCATACATTCATGCCCACGAATTATTATCTCAAATTTTAACTATTTACTTACGTAAGTGCTAGAACATGTCATTAGCCTTGGTACCATCATACATTTTTCAAGTTGAGGATTTTTAGTAATCCTCATTCTCAAAGTCTTTGAGATGGTTTAATGTCTTTGAGATGTCTCTCTCTCTCTCTCAACCCTCACTCTTTCCCTTCACACTCTCTCTATATTCTATACCTCCAAATCTCTCTCTTTATGTGTTCTCACACACACACACACCCTCTCTACTTCTCACTATCTTTTTATCCTCTGGAGAGAAAAATACTCTTTGACTTGTGGGTAAAAGAAACATGGATTTGATAAACCGCTTTTGGGTTTTTGATGGTTTTGGAAAGTGGTTTTCTACCTTTCTTTGACTTGTGGGTAAAAGAAACATGGATTTTGGTTATCCAGTGACAAAAATAGATAAACCACTTTTGGGTTTCTGATGGTTTTGTAAAGTGGTTTTCTACCTTTCTTCGACTTGTGGTGGGTAAAAGAAACATGGATTCTGGTTATCCAAATGATAAAAACAAATAAACCACTTTTGGGTTTCTGATGGTTTTAGAAAGTGGTTTTCTACCTTTCTTTGACTTGTGGGTAAAGAAACATGGATTTTGGTTATCCAATAGACAAAAACAATCGTTCCTTTGAACCTTAGCCTTTCGTTGCAATTTATTTCAAAGCTTCTTTGCCTTTTGGTTATTCATTACCTTCCAACTTTGCTATCAATCTTAGCTCTGATACCAATGTTGGAGGGTGGAAAGAACCCACTAGAATAATTGCAAAGTATTAATCACAAAGCATAAAATATAAATTGTACATAACATAAGATTGGGTCCAATTTGCTCCCATACAAAGACCACACCTCCGCTTGGTGTATTTAAATTATATTGCTGGGAATAATTTGTGGGGCTCAAAATAGTGTCCACTTTTACAAATATATCAACTTCTTCAAAAATAGCTTGCTTTACTGGACGTGCAAGCCAATCTACTTAAAAACGGGTGGAAACCTTGAACCTTATAAATATGTACATCGCTTGTAAAATCAAATATGTACATG
Organism: Cibotium barometz; assembly: GCF_041138505.1. Lineage (NCBI taxonomy): Eukaryota > Viridiplantae > Streptophyta > Polypodiopsida > Cyatheales > Cibotiaceae > Cibotium > Cibotium barometz. The sequence continues at coordinate 28,428,956 of NC_141086.1, forward strand.
GGAGGTTTCACATGTCCCAATAAATATATACATTGATAATAAATATAAATAATATCCAAAATGAAATAATGACATCGTGCATTCTCACAAAATCAAATAATATTATAGTGGACACCCAAAATTGAGTGTCTCAAAATATTCTTGACCACACCACCAGCTCGCCTCCATTTTTCAATCCAAGGATTTGCACTTACATCAACTATGCCAATCGATTAATAAATTAATTGATTAAAAATACAAATAACCATACAAAAATCATAATATTAAGATGAAGCAACTAATACTCCCATGCATGTATAGAGTCACCTGTGTACACGTAAAGTAAGCTATGATCATCTAGATTTAGAAAGGTGTCCCAATCTAAATCCATCTAGGAGAATTCATAAATAATGGAAAACATGGGAATATGTAATAAAGCAATTATATATGCTGCCTAGGCACATGGAGCTTGGGTCCCAAGAGCGTAAATTTGGGGCATGGGCATATTGATTAGCCAATGTGAAATGATAGGGCATTATATAAGTGACCTTGGTCTAGGCTATTGTACCCTTTTACCATCATTTGATATGATAGACATCTTGTCTTCTTGAAGCTTATGCCCAAGCTTTCATAGCTGATTCATGGCAATCTTTCCATATCTAGGTGCTACTCCCTAGGATGAGTGGGACATGTGTGAACTCCCTGTTCATGAGTGCAAACTCCTAAGCCCTTTCATTACATTAGTATCAAAACCATGGATTCTCTTTATTGCATTGATATTAGAGCCATGGATTCTCTTCATTGCATTGGTATTAGAGCAATGGATTCTCTTCATTGCATTGGTATTAGAGCAATGGATTCTCTTCATTGCAAAATATAAAATTCCATGAATTAACTCCTCAACTTTTTGATGAAACTTCGCCATGTGATTAGACACTACTAGTGGGCCTATCCCCTGCCCATTTTGTGGAGTGTGCAAAAAGGAAGAACATCCACCAACATTGCAATGTCCTTAGAGTAAGTATTGTTTCCTTGGAGTATAATGCCAATATTTCATCGTTGATGTAAATGTGCATCTATGGTGGTAGGTGGTATTGTTTCCTTGGAGTATAATGCCAATATTTCATCTTTGATGTAAATGTGCATCTATGGTGGTAGGTGGATTTTTCTTGGTCTTGGAGGACTTTATGGGGAGTTGAGCTTTTGGTTTAGTCAATCCAAAGGGTTTTTTATTTTTTTTAAAAATAAGTATGGGATCCTTGATTTTGTGGGTATTGCTTTTACTATGGATCTTTAATGATGAACATGCAGTTGTGGTGGGGCATAAGTATAATATGGGAAAGTGTAGTTTTGTTGACATTTTTCCCCACACAATTCGTTTCAAGCTTCGATTTATGTGGGTGAAAAATGAAAAGGTAATATTGTCCAAAGAAAAGACAAGAAAAGCTAAAAATTAAAATTGATCAAAGGTTTTGCTAAGTTTTTGCTGCTCATTCTTTACTTTGAAATAAATGACCGAATTCGAGGTAAAAAAGCACCTTGTAAAATTTTTGCCTTTTAATATAAATTTCCCAACTTTTCAAAGAACAAGAAGGAATAAATGGCTTCTGTGGGTGACGTATTTGAGCTTTACCGTGTCGAGACACTAGTGGTGGGCCTTTCCCCCGCCCATCTGTGGAGTGTGTGGAAAATAACACCGAGACCAACCAATGCCAAATGCCTTTACCGACACCGTGACTAGATCGATCGGTACTGTACATGCCTAGCTGGCCGTAATGATGCATCCTCAAGCTCAGTTGGATTCAAGCTAATAGATGAGCATGATGCATCTCAAGGCTATAAAGCCTCCGTCCCCTTGATCCCAGGTCAATGCAACAGCATGGACCTCCTCCAAATCAATAACACCGCCACTATCTTTCAGTTTTCTGGTGAGATCTTCAACAACACCGCCATCTCACTAGAGCGTTCTATGCACATGTTCTTATCTACTTGCAATTGCAGCAGTGTAATCTTCAACCACAACTAATCCTTGTGCTTCCCTATTACAAATTATCGGCTGAGCCTTCTCAATGTCACTGGAAGGACTACTGACAACCTATCCTACATGGCTTTTTTGAAGGTTGCACATCTGACTTCTGACTCCCATTCACGACTTCAGAGCCGGACTGGTGTGCTAGCTTCCTCCCATTCACATCATCAGATTCGGACTATAATTGTATGCCTAGCTTCCACCTCTGCCATTTCACTTGCTTGTGTAGGAGCTCTAGCTTTGTATGGCTGCAGGAGATTCATTAAAAGAGGTGCGGGCATCAAGTTCAACAGCAGTAACCTTGGTGGGGATAAAGAGAACTTGACGCTCATTTTGCCCACATTACCCACCACTAGGTTTTCTTTTAAAGAACTGCACAAGGCAACGCTCGGGTTCATTAACAGATTCTTGGGTGCAGGTGGGATGGGTTCAGTGTATGTTGGTGCTCTTCCTGATGGCAAGAAAATAGCAGTGAAGAAGCTCGACATCATCCTCTAAGGGATTTTTGACAAAGGTGGCCACCATGGGTAGAACCAGCCACTTCAACATTTTGTAGCTTCTAGGCTTCTGTTGGGAGACATCCCATCATATGCTGGTCTACAAGTAAATAAATAGGAGCTCTCTTGATCGCTGGCTCTTCGAGGCTGAGCAATTTCTCGATTGGGTTAGCCGCTTCAAAGTGGCGCTAGGCATATCCCACAGCCTGGCCTATCTACATGAAGGCTGCTCTTCACAGACCATCCTACACCTCGACATCGAACCCCATAACATCCTCCTAGATGAGGACTTTGAGCCCACACTGGCATATTTTGGCTTGGCCAAGCTCATGGCTAGGGATGCCTCTCACGTGGTGACTACCCTAAGGGGAACTCCTGGCTACATAGCTCCAGAGATGTTCTGGTGCATGGCACCTGTGAGCAAGAAATGTGACATCTATAGCTTGGGCATGGTGTTGCTAGAGATGGTGGGCGGGTGGAAAAACATAGACTTGGCATTGCTGATGGGGCAAAAAATGCAGCTAGTACTACTGAAGACCTACCTCAGGGGAGTATTCAACCAGTGGTGGAAGAAGATGAGGAACAATAGCATTTTGCAAGCTGGACCGTTGAGAAGTGCGAGGAGGGGAGGAAGCTGAACAAGCGGCTGCTGGGGGCCTTCTACGTTGAAGAAGCTGGCAGGATGATAGAGGTGGCATTCTGGTGCATCCCCAGGAGAAACCCAGCTTGAGGCATTCAGCTCGAACAGTGGTGCAATGGCTAGAGGGATTAAGCATCCCACTAGAGGACCCCCCCTTTTCCACCCTCCTAGTCTCGTGTGAAATCCAACATCTCCCAGTACCTTCAGGGCTCCCACACATCCTCAACAAGTCACAATAATTAACAAGTAGGTAGCCCGGGACTAGCTAAATTTGACATCACATATGTGTATATATATGTATATGTATATGTGTGTGTGTGTGTGTGTGTGCGTGTTTTTTGAAACATTTATATATAGTACTATAACTGCTTTTACAGATACGTCATACTACTGCCTTACAGATTTTTAAGGGCGCCCTCAATGTCTGCATCTCATCTTCTGCTCTAAAGGATGATTGGTCCCATCTCCATTGATACCCAGTTACATGCCAGAGTGCAAAAGGGTAAAGACAAGAGCCCCTTTTGAAGATTCACCAACCAACTCATCTCCTTTAGCCCACACTTTGATATTAAGTCTTCCTCCATTGGGGGGCTCCATAATAACAAAAAAAGTTTTTCTTATTTGGTCTTCTTATACTAGCTGAGAGTTTTAGGTCAAGCTTTACAAATCACCCCTTTGGAGCACACTTGCTCTTGACTAAATCCTGCTGAATTAGAGGTCCTCTAGGGCCTGAGTCTCATAGTAAGTCTCTGAAAAAAAGAAAACATGGTACAGTATAAGCATTGCCCAATTGTAATCCTTGTGAAATTTACATCACATATATTATTTTACATATATTATTTTACATATCTCCTAATGCATGTGCCTCACATATTGTATAAGCATTGCCCAATTGTAATCCTTGTGAAATTTACATCACATATATTATTTTACATATCTCCTAATGCATGTGCCTCACATATTGTATATTTTTTTCCCATAGCAAGAAAGGCTATGTGAATAATGCGATGGATCTATCGGATTTGTAAATTAGAATTGGTAGTGTAAGGCCTTGAGGTTGCAAGGGTATGGAATTCAGCTTTTTTTGGGGGTTGTATATTAATGATATTTAGCATGACATTCATGGCTTGGTATAGATGGCATGCTTAATTTTATCTGGCATGATCTTAAAAAAAGATAAAAGAAAAACAACATGAAATGGTATGGAGTTCATTTGGGTAATGTGGCCACATTAGGTCATAAAAGTGCACCAATTTACACCATGCAAAATAGTGAGTACATCATTAAACATTTGAATTAGGTTGCTTAGTGAAACCAATATTTGCCACAATAAGGAGAGGGCTAGTTTGGCACTCTTCGACCAGACTTGCAACTAATTAACTTTGGCCATTGCATAGGTTGACTCCCTACATTGAATGTACAATAGCATCCAAGGCTGGAAAATCATTTACTTTCTCATAGATAGACTATTGTTTACCAAAATTCAACAACTTATCTGCCCCTCTTTTTTCCTTTAGTGAAAATCCATTCTACAAAAAATTTAAAAATATGCAAAACCAATTTTTACAGGCTAGCCTGTCGTCGATGGCTCGGTAGAGCGTGAGGGCCCTGTGGGAATCGGGGATCTCGGCGAGGTAACGGCCTCCATAAGGTTAGTGCAAAAAAAAAACAATCATGGTTTACAATGTGGAAGTCAATGTATTCATTTATATTCATGGTGTAGTGACATAATGAAAAGGCAATAGTGTTTTACAATGTGGAGTTCAATATATTCAATCATATCCATTGTAAAGTGACATAAAGAAAAAACAATGATGGTTTAAAATGTGGAGTTTAATGTATTCCATGGAGAGACGTTGGTGTATAGTGCATCAACAATGATGAGCTCTTGGAGTCATTCAAATTGTTTGCATTCACTACAATGTGATCTCTGTGAAAAAGACAAAGTAGGTGACCCACGCTTTGCTACGGCATGAAGTATTTGCTTACATATGTATGTGTGTATGCAAGTGTGCGATTGCATGTGTGTGTGTATCCATCTATGCGTGTGTATGTGTGTGGAAGCATGTGTGAGTAAGCGACTATGGACATGATGTGTGTGTGTGTGTGTGTGTGTATTGCACATTTGTGTATGCATATGTGCATATGTGCATGTGTGTGCAGTTGTTTGTGTGCACGTGTATGCATACGTGTGCATATGTGCATGTGTATGTATATGTGCATATGTCCATGTGTATGTATACGTGTGTGCATGTGTCTATGTATATGTATACATGTGTTCATGTGTCTATGTGTGACTCTCACATAGACGCATATATGTATGACTCTCATAGATGCATGTATATGTATGACTCTCATAGATGCATGTATGTGTGTGTCTCTCTCACATGCATTCTCTCTATGTCTGTCATATGCATAGACATAACCCTCTCTTATACACATACATGTGCACATGCACTCTCTCTTCTCACATCGTCTCGTATACACTCTCTCGCACATACATAGAAACTCTCTCTCTCTCTCTCTCTCTCTCTCTCTCTCTCTCACACACACACACACACACACACACCACCCCTTCCACATTCATGTGTGTGACTGTGTGTATGTGTACGTATGTGTGTGTGAATGTGTTTATATATAATAGTATTATTATATATTTACTATATGTATATTGATTTATATATCATTATTATATATTTAGTTTTTTTATTTTGTATATTTATATTTATTTATTATATATTTATATTTTACCTTATGAAGTTTATATTATATTTATATTTATATTTTATTAAAATGTACTTTTATTCTCTCTCTCTCTCTCTCTCTCTCTCTCTCTCACACACACACACACACACACACACACACACATAAACAAACATACATGCAGATACAAATTATATAAAATTATAGATTTGATTATATTTCTAAGACACATATGCTTATACATACATACATACACACACACACACATACATACATGCATGCATGCATACACACACACACACACACACACATACATATATAATTTCAATAAGTCAAATTTTAATTTAGATTAAATATTAAAGGGTGGGGATGCATGGTGAGGTGTGCTCACTCTCAAATAAATGCATGTTGCCATATATATATAGGTAGTGATTTGTGTGAACACACTTAGGACCACCGGGGCACTTTTTCCCTCTTTAGGAGGTTTTTTCCCCCGGCTTGTATATACGCCCATCCTTCTAGGGCAAACTTATCTTTTGTACATTGACACAATCTAATACATTGTGTGTTGTGTGCATTCTTGCTTCTTCTTCTCCAAGCTTTGTGTGCTTTCTTACAACCCTAATTCCAACAATTGGTATCAGAGCAGGCATCGGCTCCCAGGGCTACACCGCCAGCACCCTCCGACTCACGTTCTCTGATTGAGGTGAGCTTTCATAATCGCTTGCAGGTCCCTATACTCTGTAAATAGGCCCGTAGGGTTTTGCGTTCTCAGAAATCGCATCTGAGGTCGTTTTGGGCTCCGTTTTTGCATTGCAAGTTCTGCACAGGTGTTTTGTCATTTTCTGCAGAAATTTTGACAGTGCAGTTTTCTGCAAAACAGGCATACGTATTCTATTGTGGACCGTGCTACATAGCACGAGTTGTTTTCTAAGTCTTTGCTTCATTACAGGAGGTAGCTTTTGCATCAGTTTCAGTCAGTGGCCATGGCTGATAACAGCAATGATGTATTTCGCATGTTGTCTGGCTGCTGCTGAAGATAAACTGGATGGAGACGACAACTATCCACTTTGGGCATACATGATGCAGCATGTTTTGGTTGCAAAAGGAGTGTGGAACATTGTGCAGGGTATGGATGTACGTCCAGGTTCTGTGGATGTAGCATCTATTGAGGATATTGCAGGTTCTAGCAGCTCTACTGTTGTTGTTGTTTTACCCACTGTTGAACAAGCTCGTTGGGATGGTAAAGATGCGCAGGCTCATGCCTTGATTGCACTTTCTGTCAAACGTAACATCACCCCACATATTCATTCAGCTAAAATAGCAAAACAGGCTTGGGATATTCTAGCTGGTTTGTATACAGGTCGTAAAACGAGGCAAAAATCTCTTACCTGCGTAAAGAGCTCTAGAATTGAAGATTATGCACGAAGATGATGACATAAATGTTTTTCTTGCTGAGATTAAAGATCTCAAAGAACAGTTGATTTTTGCAAAGTGAGATTATTCCTGATCATTCTCTTGTGCAGTTTGTTCTTGATGCTTTACCTGAGACATATCAGACTTTTGCTTCCACGTGGAGACTTCTTACTGAGGACAGAGCTGATGCTGTCAAGTATGATACTTTAGTCAACAAGCTCTTGCAAGAAGCGCAGTCCCGGCAAAATAAGGCCAGGCAACATGCAGTTGATCAAGCATTTATTGCTGCCCAACAGAGAAGAAGTGGTAAGGCAGCCCCTTCCACTGTTTCTTCTCCTATTAGTAGGTCTGGAACTTCTTCTCCTTCCACAAGTAGCAACAATAAGTCTGAGAAGGCTCTTGATAAAGGCAAGAAAAAGACCAGGTGCAACTATTGTAAGGCAAATGATCATGTCATTAAGAATTGCCCTAAGCTAAAGGCTAAAGAGGCAAAGAAGAAAGAGTCAAATGCAGCCACAATAGCGGATGCTTCTACAAATGCAGATTCTGCGTGGTGGATACAGAATGGACGTTTAGCGTGTATTGTCAATATGACTCATCTGTACATGATGCATGTTTGGCAGTTTTTTGTTGACTCTAATGTATGGTATTTTGACAGTGGTGCTACAAAGCACATTACCTCACATCGTGATATGTTCACTTGTCTTGAGGCTGTCTCTAATGGGAATACTGTCACATGTGCTAATAATGCTTCTTACCCAGTGAAGGGCGTTGGTAAAATTATGCTTACTGCTGTAAATGGCAGCGCTTTCACACTTTCAGATGCTTTGTATGTGCCAGGGATAAAGAAGAATCTATTGTCTGTCTCTGCGCTTGCTAGACTTGGATTTGTAGTCAAATTTGTGGATGACAGATGTACTATTCATGATTTGACTTCTGGTGATACGATTATTGCATCTGGCACCTTGTTTCGTGGGCTGTATAGGCTCAATTCTTATGACAAGTGTGTGGAAGATTGAGCAAATGCAGTTTCTGATGAAAAGGCAGTTTCAGATGCAAAACTATGGCATGCTCGTTTTGGTCATCTGAACTTTGCTAGTTTGCTCCGTTTGCAGAAATTTGATATGGTTGCTTCATTGCCCCCTCTTGAGGCACCATTGAAACATGTTTGTGAAGGCTGTATTTTGGGCAAAATGCAGCGTTCTGCGTTTCCAAAAGATGGTTCTGTGTGGGCCACTCGCAAATTGCAACTTGTACATAGTGATGTATGTGGGCCTATGCAAACTCCGCCGTCATTTGGTAAACACTTGTACTTCGTGACTTTCATTGATGATTACTCAAGGCATGCATGGGTATATCCACTGAAGGCAAAGTCCGAAGTGTTTTTGTGCTTCAAACAGTTTTTTCTTATGGTTGAAAATGTATCCAATTGTACTGTGGGCACCCTCCGTTTTGATTGAGGGGGGGAGTACTTGTCTAAAGAGTTTGATGCATTTCTGGCTAGTCATGGGGCAAAATGGTGTTGCTGAGAGAAAAAACAGGTCACTTATGGAGATGGCACGATGTATGGTCAAGAGCCAAGCTTTGCCACATGCGTTTTGACTTGAGGCTGTCATATGTGCTGCATATGTACTCAATAGGTGTCCCACTAAGGCCTTGCAGTCTATTACTCCATACGAAGCTTGGCATGGCAGGAAGCCTTCTATTGGTCACTTGCGTGTCTTTGGTTGCTTGGCCTATGTTTTGGTGCCTGTGCAACAACGCAGAAAATTGGATGATAAGGCTGTCAAATGCATTTTTGTTGGTTACAGTGCTGAGAGCAAGGGTTACAGATTGTATCATCCACAGTCAAAGCGTATCTTGATTAGTCGAGATGTTGTTTTTGTGGAAGATGCTGTGCAGCCTTTGTTATCATGTACCAAAGAGACATGTGTGAGCTCACGGGATGTATTTGATACATTGTTGCCTCTGTTTACAGGTGGGAATTCAAATGTAAGTCCTAATGAGACAGATATTCAGCCTATGCAGATATCAAATGACATCATAGATCAGCCCATTTCTGATGCAGATTTACAGTGTAAGATTCCTCCCCCAACTCCCTTTTTGATGTCTAGTATATTCCCCTGTAATCAATTCCTTTTCTGAAATATAAGAGATCTTGTTTGTGGCTGTTTTAACCTAGAGAGAGAAAATATTCTAGAGAGAGAATATTCAGATTATGAATATTTATGGATAGAAAAATAACTCATCTTATTAAAATAAGTTCCCCTGAAACAGAAATTCAAAAAGAAATTTCCAATGTGCAATTGGAATTAATTGGAAATAGGTATAAAGAACCTTAGCCTAAGGATCTAGATTTTCAGAAATCTTTAGACTATGGTCCAATTAAGGTTCCTATGGGCCAATAGCATCAATCCATGTGTAGGGAGGAGATAAATCCAAATTGTAAAAAGAAGATACCCAAAAATGAGTAAATGCTCACATAAGATGAAGAGTTGAAAATGTACAAGGTTTATTAGTAAAAAACTATGAGCAATACAATTTTGACACATATGTAAGGAAGGGGAATTCTTTAAAGGAGGTGCATATTTCACATGCTTGAATGAATTTTAAACTCATAAAAATTGAGATAATTCATCTCTCCTCTCTCCTAATTCAAGTCTAGTTCCAAAAAGTTAGTTTAAGTGACCTAAAAATGGTCAAAAAGTGACCAAACTGACTTGGAAAATTCTAGAATCAGTTTGTTTGGTTAGGAGCTCAAATTTTCCTATAAATAGAAGCCTCCTCTTGTTGAAAAAAAACATAGTCTCTTATGCTTTGTTACTCTACTCCACCTAAGCCAAAATATATAGTCTCTTATGCTTTGTTACTCTACTCCACCTAAGCCAAAATATATAGTCTCTTATGCTTTGTTACTCTACTCCACCTAAGCCAAAATATATAGTCTCTTATGCTTTGTTACTCTACTCCACCTAAGCCAAAATATATAGTCTCTTATGCTTGTTACTCTACTCTACCTAAGCCAAATTAGATAGAGTCTTATGCTTGTTACTCCACTCCACCTAAGTTAAAATATATAGAGTCTTATGCTTTGTTACTCTACTCCACCTAAGCCAAATTAGATAGTGTCTTATGCTATGTTACTCCACCTAAGCCAAGAACTGTGAATTCTTTAATAATTCACTAGTTTTTTGACACTTCTCTCTTTCTTCAATCCCCATTGGTGGCTCCATCAACATACTAAACCAATTGATTGGTTGGGGGCCTCTACCGTGAATAAAGAATCAAGCAAATCATAAGGTAAGTATATTGAATTTTAATCTTTTCTATGATTTCTCAATGATTCTCTCTTCTCAACCCCTCTCAAGCTTGAGAAGTTTAATTGGTATGGTTTTTTTTAAATGCTATTGAAGTTAATTGGTGAATAGTAGTGAAGAGTTACATAATTTAATAAATGCTATAGAAGTTAATTTCCACTTATATTTAAATTCTAATGGTTTTTATAATTTCTCTCTCTCACTCAAGAAATGGTCATACTCATGACCCATTCTCAATCCAAATGAAGCTTTTCATAAAGCTTTTCCTTAATCCAAGATTAAGCTATGCTTGAGGCCAAATTAATGGCTTTTGCTATGCTTTTAGTTTATGCACATTGATGATTCAATCCATTATGGATTGATGACCCAATTAGAGACCATTCTAATTGTTTTCTTAATGATCCAATTAGAGACCATTATTGGATTGATGATCCAATTAGAGACCATTCTAATTATTTCTTTAATAATGAGCTTTATCCTCTAGAAAAAAAATTGAGATTTATCAGTCATAGTAGCGGAGCTATGGCAAAATTTTTGTAGAAATTACGCATAAAATAAATTCATTCAAAGCATAAAAAGAGGACTTCCTACCATATTCTAGGAACTATCATCCTAGATTAATTAAAAGAATTTTATTATGCATGGAGATGTGGATGTTTGCATGTAGATGTAGATGTATAGATGTGGATGTGGATGTGGAGGTGGATGGATGCATGTAGATGTAGATGTATAGATGTGGATGTGGATGTATACATGTAGATGTAGATGTATAGATACGGATGTGGATGTGGAGGTGGATGTATACATGTAGATGTAGATGTATAGATGTAGATGTGGATGTGGAGGTAGGTGGATGCATGTAGATGTAGATGTATAGGTGTAGGTGAGAATGGAGATGTGGATGTATACATGTAGATGTAGATGTATAGATGTAGATGTGAATAGAGATGTGGATGTATACATGTAGATGTAGATGTATAGATGTAGATGTGGATGTGGAGGTGGGTGGATGCATGAAGATGTAGATGTATAGATGTAGATGAGAATGGAGATGTGGATGTATATATGTAGATGTAGATGTATAGATGTAGATGTGAATAGAGATGTGGATGTATACATGTAGATGTAGATGTATAGATGTAGATGGGAATGGAGATGTGGATGTATACATGTAGATGTAGATGTATAGATGTAGATGTGAATGGAGATGTGGATGTATGCATGTAGATGTAGGTGTATAGACGTAGATGTGGATGTAGAGGTGGATGTATGCATGTAGATGTAGATGTATGGAGGTGAATGGGAATGTGGATGTGGATGTATGCATAGGGATGTAGATGTATGCATGTAGATGTGAATGTATGCATATAGTTGTGGATGTATGGATGTGAATATACGATTGTGATGTGAGGGAATCTGAAGTGATGAGATGGAAATGATGTGATGGGATGAGTATACATATAAATGGAATATGGAATAAGTAATGTAGATTGAGGAGGGATAATGTGGAAAAATGAAAGTTAAAATAGAAATTGTATTGTAAACTGTTTGTAAATGCTGTTTGTAAATGCTGTTTGTAAATGATTGTTTTATGTCAAGAATGCTGGGGGGAGCATTTTGACCGTCTTATGATTAAGGTCGTGATGAGAAAGTTGCAACTGCTGACGGGGAGTCAATGAAGGACGTCTCGCGTAGCAAGGTCGGCCGAGGTCTTGACCAGCCTCGGTGCGATTAAAATGGTGAGCTTCCGGTACGGTGGATGAGGGGCCAAGGAAGCGGCCTATGCGTGAAGCGCTAGGTTACCTGCGAAGGATCCTAGAGGGTGCTGACCATACGGTGCTCGGGCTCTGGGTCGCCTAGGATACCCATGCGTACGTCGAGGAAGATATTGGAACAGAGTTGGAGTTGTTTTCTGAAATCGAGCATGGATCTGGTTGATTGACCTTGCTGGTCTTCAATGGATGAGTCCATGGCTCCTTATATGGATCTGTTGGTTGATCTTGCTGATCTTCAACGAGAGTCCATCTTGTTAAGTGATTATATTGCCAAGTATTATGGGCTAGGAACTATCGAAACGGCTCCTGAGCGTTCTAGTTGCCAATGATGCCATAGATACTCTGATGAAGGAATGATGGGAAATTAAGAATCAATTGGATAAATTGGAAGATGGTGATCAATGATACTATGGTTTTATTAAAGGATTGTTTTAAACTGGTTGAATCTGGTTGAAAAAAAGGCAATTTCATATTGGGTGTGTGTGTGGTGTGACTAGTTTTATTTTGCATGAACATCCGGCTAGGGGGCCTTGGAACTCTTTTCCTTGGTACCCGGGACAAAACCTAACCAAATTTTTAATTGGATCCCATCACTACAGTGGTTGGGCGGTTGGCTAACCCATGGGATTGGATGGGGTTAGGCTGGACTGATGGATCCGTAAATCGAGACTCAAACTTTTGTTTTTACGATAGAAAAAAAAAATAAATCCCGGACAGAAACTGTTCTATGGATAGGAATCAATGGCTGTGCCTCTTGAATGGGGAAAAAAGCGTTGATCCCAATGATCCAAGTGCAAGTTTCTTCCTTGAACTGACTAAGTATCTTATAGATGTAATCGGATCATCTCGATCAGAAATGATCGTGACTACGTTAGAGTAAAAAGTTATCCTGGTGGAATCGCCCGTGCTTTCCGGTAAAGAAAGTTTTTCCGGATTCGGTTTTGGAACAACCGACGGATTAGTCTCTTATCCGGATATCCGTGGGCGAGGCCACGAGTGTGGGACCCCTGTCCCGCGCGAGAAGCGCTACTTCCGCTGCCAGTACCCCGAATCCGTTGCTCGGTGGGAACAGGGATCTTACAGTTGATAAAGATTCCACCTCCACATCCACATCTACATCTATACATCTACATCTACATGCATACATCCACATCTCCATTCCCATCTACATCTATACATCTACATCTACATGCATTCATCTACCTCCACATCCACATCTACATCTATACATCTACATCTACATGTATACATCCACCTCCACATCCACATCCGTATCTATACATCTACATCTACATGTATACATCCACATCCACATCTATACATCTACATCTACATGCATACATCCATCTCTCCATTCACATCTACATCTATACATCTACATCTACATGCATCCATCCACCTCCACATCCACATCTACATCTATACATCTACATCTACATGCAAACATCCACATCTCCATGCATAATAAAATTCTTTTAATTAATCTAGGATGATAGTTCCTAGAATATGGTAGGAAGTCCTCTTTTTATGCTTTGAATGAATTTATTTTATGCGTAATTTCTATAAAAATTTTGCCATAGCTCCGCTACTATGACTGATAAATCTCAAATTTTTTCTAAGGGATAAAGCTCATTATTAAAGAAATAATTAGAATGGTCTCTAATTGGATCATCAATCCATAATGGTCTCTAATTGGATCATTAAGAAAACAATTAGAATGGTCTCTAATTGGATCATCAATCCATAATGGTCTCTAATTGGATCATTAAGAAAACAATTAGAATGGTCTCTAATTGGGTCATCAATCCATAATGGTCTCTAATTGGATCATTAAGAAAACAATTAGAATGGTCTCTAATTGGATCATCAATCCATAATGGATTGAATCCTCAATGTGCATAAACTAAAAGCATAGCAAAAGCCATTAATTTGGCCTCAAGCATAGCTTAATCTTGGATTAAGGAAAAGCTTTATGAAAAGCTTCATTTGGATTGAGAATGGGTCATGAGTATGACCATTTCTTGAGTGAGAGAGAGAAATTATAAAAACCATTAGAATTTAAATATAAGTGGAAATTAACTTCTATAGCATTTATTAAATTATGTAACTCTTCACTACTATTCACCAATTAACTTCAATAGCATTTAAAAAAAACCATACCAATTAAACTTCTCAAGCTTGAGAGGGGTTGAGAAGAGAGAATCATTGAGAAATCATAGAAAAGATGAAAATTCAATATACTTACCTTATGATTTGCTTGATTCTTTATTCACGGTAGAGGCCCCCAACCAATCAATTGGTTTAGTATGTTGATGGAGCCACCAATGGGGAAGAAAGAGAGAAGTATCAAAACTAGTGAATTATTAAAGAATTCACAACTCTTGGCTTAGGTAGAGTAGAGTAACAATGCATAAGACACTCTATATTTTGGCTTAGGTGGAGTAGAGTAACAAGCATAAGACTCTATCTAATTTGGCTTAGGTGGAGTAGAGTAGCAAGCATAAGACTCTATCTAATTTGGCTTAGGTGGAGTAGAGTAACAAAGCATAAGACACTATATATTTTGGCTTAGGTGGAGTAGAGTAGCAAAGCATAAGAGACTATATTTTGGCTTAGGTGGAGTAGAGTAACAATGCATAAGACACTCTATATTTTGGCTTAGGTGGAGTAGAGTAACAAGCATAAGACTCTATCTAATTTGGCTTAGGTGGAGTAGAGTAACAAGCATAAGAGACTATATATTTTGGCTTAGGTGGAGTAGAGTAACAAAGCATAAGAGACTATATTTTTTTCAACAAGGGGAGGCTTCTATTTATAGGAAAATTTGAGCTCCTAACCAAACAAACTGATTCTAGAATTTTCCAAGTCAGTTTGGTTGAATTTGGACTAGATTTGGACCTAGTTTGGTTACTTTTTGATTCGGTTTGGTTCCATTTTGATTTGGTTTGGTTCAAGAGAGATGAGAGATAAAAATATCACATTATTTTTGAGTTTAAAACTCATTCAAGCATGTGAAATATGCACCTCCTTTAAAGAATTCCCCTTCCTTACATATGTGTCAAAATTTTATTGCTCATAGTTTTTTACTAATAAACCTTGTACATTTTCAACTCTTCATCTTATGTGAAATATGCACCTCCTTTAAAGAACTCCTCTTCCTTACATATGTGTCATAGTTTTTTTTACTAATAAACCTTGTACATTTTCAACTCTTCATCTTATGTGAAATATGCACCTCCTTTAAAGAACTCCCCTTCCTTACATATGTGGTTTATTAGTAAATAAACACATATGTAAGGAAGGGGAGTTCTTTAAAGGAGGTGCATATTTCACATAAGATGAAGAGTTGAAAATGTACAAGGCTTATTAGTAAAAAAACTATGACACATATGTAAGGAAGAGGAGTTCTTTAAAGGAGGTGCATATTTCACATAAGATGAAGAGTTGAAAATGTACAAGGTTTATTAGTAAAAAAACTATGAGCAATACAATTTTGACACATATGTAAGGAAGGGGAATTCTTTAAAGGAGGTGCATATTTCACATGCTTGAATGAGTTTTAAACTCATAAAAATTGAGATATTTCATCTCTCCTCTCTCCTCATTCAAGTCTAGTTCCAGAAAGTTAGCTTAACTGACCTAAAAATGGTCAAAAAGTGACCAAACTGACTTAGAAAATTCTAGAATCAGTTTGTTTGGTTAGGAGCTCAAATTTTCCTATAAATAGAAGCCTCCCCTTGTTGAAAAAAACATAGTCTCTTATGCTTGTTACTCTACTCCACCTAAGCCAAAATATATAGTCTCTTATGCTTGTTACTCTACTCCACCTAAGCCAAAATATATAGTCTCTTATGCTTGTTACTCTACTCCACCTAAGCCAAAATATATAGGCTTTGTTACTCTACTCCACCTAAGCCAAAATATATAGTCTCTTATGCTTTGTTACTCTACTCCACCTAAGCCAAATTAGATAGAGTCTTATGCTTTGTTACTCTACTCCACCTAAGCTAAAATATATAGTGTCTTATGCCTTGTTACTCTACTCTACCTAAGCCAAGAACTGTGAATTCTTTAATAATTCACTAGTTTTTTGATACCTCTCTCTTTCTTCAATCTCCATTGGTGGCTCCATCAACATACTAAACCAATTGATTGGTTGGGGGCCTCTACCGTGAATAAAGAATCAAGCAAATCATAAGATAAGTATATTGAATTTCGATCTTTTCTATGATTTCTCAATGATTCTCTCTTCTCAACCCCTCTCAAGCTTGAGAAGTTTAATTGGTATGGTTTTTTTTTAAATGCTAATGAAGTTAATTGGTGAATAGTAGTGAAGAGGTACATAATTTAATAAATGCTATAGAAGTTAATTTCCACTTATATTTAAATTCTAATGGTTTTTATAATTTCTCTCTCTCACTCAAGAAATGGTCATACTCATGACCCATTCTCAATCCAAATGAAGCTTTTCATAAAGCTTTTCCTTAATCCAAGATTAAGCTATTCTTGAGGCCAAATTAATGGCTTTTTGCTATGCTTTTAGTTTATGCACATTGATGATTCAATCCATTATGGATTGATGACCCAATTAGAGACCATTCTAATTGTTTTCTTAATGATCCAATTAGAGACCATTATGGATTGATGACCCAATTAGAGACCATTCTAATTGTTTTCTTAATGATCCAATTAGAGACCATTATGGATTGATGATCCAATTAGAGACCATTCTAATTGTTTTCTTAATGATCCAATTAGAGACCATTATGGATTGATGATCCAATTAGAGACCATTCTAATTGTTTTCTTAATGATCCAATTAGAGACCATTATGGATTGATGATCCAATTAGAGACCATTCTAATTGTTTTCTTAATGATCCAATTAGAGACCATTATGGATTGATGATCCAATTAGAGACCATTCTAATTATTTCTTTAATAATGAGCTTTATCCCTTAGAAAAAAATTGAGATTTATCAGTCATAGTAGCGGAGCTATGGCAAAATTTTTATAGAAATTACGCATAAAATAAATTCATTCAAAGCATAAAAAGAGGACTTTCTACCATATTCTAGGAACTATCATCCTAGATTAATTAAAAGAATTTTATCATGCATGGAGATGTGGATGTTTGCATGTAGGTGTAGATGTATAGATGTAGATGTGGATATGGAGGTGGATGGATGCATGTAGATGTAGATGTATAGATGTAGACGTGAATGGAGATGTGGATGTATACATGTAGATGTAGATGTATAGATATAGATGTGGAAGTGGAGGTGGATGGATGCATGTAGATGTAGATGTATAGATGTAGATGGGAATGGAGATATGGATGTATGCATGTAGATGTAGATGTATAGATGTAGATGTGAATGGAGATGTGGATGTATACATGTAGATGTAGATGTATAGATATAGATGTGGAAGTGGAGGTGGATGGATGCATGTAGATGTAGATGTATAGATGTAGATGGGAATGGAGATATGGATGTATGCATGTAGATGTAGATGTATAGATGTGGATGTGGATGTGGAGGTGGATGGATGCATGTAGATGTAGATGTATAGATGTAGATGTGAATGGAGATGTGGATGTATACATGTAGATGTAGATGTATAGATATAGATGTGGAAGTGGAGGTGGATGGATGCATGTAGATGTAGATGTATAGATGTAGATGTAGATACGAATGGAGATGTGGATGTATGCATGTAGATGTAGATGTATAGATGTGGATGTGAATGTGGAGGTAGATGTATGCATATAGATGTAGATGTATGGAGGTGAATGTGAATGTGGATGTAGATGTATGCATAGAGATGTAGATGTATGTATGTAGATGTGAATGTACGCATATAGATGTAGATGTATGGATGTGAATATGCGATATGTGATGTGAGGGAATCTGAAGTGATGAGATAGAAATGATGTGATGGGATGAGTATACATATAAATGGAATATGGAATAAGTAATGTAGATTGATGAGGGATAATGTGGAAAAATGAAAGTTAAAATAGAAATTGTATTGTAAACTGTTTGTAAATGCTGTTTGTAAATGATTGTTTTATGTCAAGAATGCTGGGGGGAGCATTTTGACCGTCTTGTGATTAAAGTCGTGATGGTAAAGTTGCAACTGCTGACGGGGAGTCAATGAAGGACGTCTCGCGTAGCAAGGTCGGCCGAGGTCTTGACCAGCCTCGGTGCGATTAAAATGGTGAGCTTCCGGTACGGTGGATGAGGGGCCAAGGAAGCGGCCTATGCGTGAAGCGCTAGGTTACCTGCGAAGGATCCTAGAGGGTGCTGACCATACGGTGCTCGGGCTCTGGGTCGCCTAGGATACCCACGCGTGCGTCGAGGAAGATATTGGAACAGAGTTGGAGTTGTTTTCTGAATCGGGCATGGATCTGGTTGATTGACCTTGCTGGTCTTCAATGGATGAGTCCATGGCCCCTTATATGGATCTGTTGGTTGATCTTGCTGATCTTCAACGAGAGTCCATCTTGATAAGTGATTATATTGCCAAGTATTAAAGGCTAGGAACTATCGAAACGGCCCCTGAGCGTTCTAGTTGCCAATGATGCCATATATACTCTGATGAAGGAATGATGGAAAATTATTAAAGGCTAGGAACTATCGAAACGGCCCCTGAGCGTTCTAGTTGCCAATGATGCCATATATACTCTGATGAAGGAATGATGGAAAATTAAGAATCAATGGGATAAATTGGAAGATGGTGATCAATGATACTATGGTTTTATTAAAGGATTGTTTTAAACTGGTTGAATCTGGTTGGAAAAAAGGCAATTTCATATTGGGTGTGTGAGTGGTGTGACTAGTTTTATTTTGCATGAACATCCGGCTAGGGGGCCTTGGAACTCTTTTCCTTAGTACCCGGGACAAAACCTAACCAAATTTTTTTAATTGGATCCCATCACTACAGTGGTTGGGCGGTTGGCTAACCCATGGGATTGGATGGGGTTAGGCTGGACTGATGGATCCGTAAACCGAGACTCAAACTTTTGTTTTTACGATAGGAAAAAAAATAAATAAATAAATCCCGGACAGTAACTGTTCTATGGATAGGAATCAACGGCTGTGCCTCTTGAATGGGGAAAAAAGCGTTGATCCCAATGATCCAAGTGCAAGTTTCTTCCTTGAACTGACTAAGTATCTTATAGATGTAATCGGACCATCTCGATCAGAAATGATCTTGACTACGTTAGAGTAAAAGTTATCCTGGTGGAATTGCCCGTGCTTTCCGGTAAAGGAAGTTTTTCCGGGTTCAGTTTTGGAACAACCGACGGATTAGTCTCTTATCCGGATATCCGTGGGCGAGGCCCCGAGTGTGGGACCCCTGTCCCACGCGAGAAGCGCTACTTCCGCTGCCAGTACCCCGAATCCAATGTAAGATTCCTCCCCCAACCCCCTTTTTGATGTCTAGTATATTCCCCTGTAATCAATTCCTTTTCTGAAATATAAGAGATCTTGTTTGTGGCTGTTTTAACCTAGAGAGAGAAAATATTCTAGAGAGAGAATATTCAGATTATGAATATTTATGGATAGAAAAATAACTCATCTTATTAAAATAAGTTCCCCTGAAACAGAAATTCAAAAAGAAATTTCCAATGTGCAATTGGAATTAATTGGAAATAGGTATAAAGAACCTTAGCCTAAGGATCTAGATTTTCAGAAATCTTTAGACTATGGTCCAATTAAGGTTCCTATGGGCCAATAGCATCAATCCATGTGTAGGGAGGAGATAAATCCAAATTGTAAAAAGAAGATACCCAAAAATGAGTAAATGCTCACATAAGATGAAGAGTTGAAAATGTACAAGGTTTATTAGTAAAAAACTATGAGCAATACAATTTTGACACATATGTAAGGAAGGGGAATTCTTTAAAGGAGGTGCATATTTCACATGCTTGAATGAATTTTAAACTCATAAAAATTGAGATAATTCATCTCTCCTCTCTCCTAATTCAAGTCTAGTTCCAAAAAGTTAGTTTAAGTGACCTAAAAATGGTCAAAAAGTGACCAAACTGACTTGGAAAATTCTAGAATCAGTTTGTTTGGTTAGGAGCTCAAATTTTCCTATAAATAGAAGCCTCCTCTTGTTGAAAAAAAACATAGTCTCTTATGCTTTGTTACTCTACTCCACCTAAGCCAAAATATATAGTCTCTTATGCTTTGTTACTCTACTCCACCTAAGCCAAAATATATAGTCTCTTATGCTTTGTTACTCTACTCCACCTAAGCCAAAATATATAGTCTCTTATGCTTTGTTACTCTACTCCACCTAAGCCAAAATA
Organism: Cibotium barometz; assembly: GCF_041138505.1. Classification (NCBI taxonomy): domain Eukaryota; kingdom Viridiplantae; phylum Streptophyta; class Polypodiopsida; order Cyatheales; family Cibotiaceae; genus Cibotium; species Cibotium barometz. Next base: position 28,449,631 of record NC_141086.1, read on the forward strand.
TATAGTCTCTTATGCTTGTTACTCTACTCTACCTAAGCCAAATTAGATAGAGTCTTATGCTTGTTACTCCACTCCACCTAAGTTAAAATATATAGAGTCTTATGCTTTGTTACTCTACTCCACCTAAGCCAAATTAGATAGTGTCTTATGCTATGTTACTCCACCTAAGCCAAGAACTGTGAATTCTTTAATAATTCACTAGTTTTTTGACACTTCTCTCTTTCTTCAATCCCCATTGGTGGCTCCATCAACATACTAAACCAATTGATTGGTTGGGGGCCTCTACCGTGAATAAAGAATCAAGCAAATCATAAGGTAAGTATATTGAATTTTAATCTTTTCTATGATTTCTCAATGATTCTCTCTTCTCAACCCCTCTCAAGCTTGAGAAGTTTAATTGGTATGGTTTTTTTTAAATGCTATTGAAGTTAATTGGTGAATAGTAGTGAAGAGTTACATAATTTAATAAATGCTATAGAAGTTAATTTCCACTTATATTTAAATTCTAATGGTTTTTATAATTTCTCTCTCTCACTCAAGAAATGGTCATACTCATGACCCATTCTCAATCCAAATGAAGCTTTTCATAAAGCTTTTCCTTAATCCAAGATTAAGCTATGCTTGAGGCCAAATTAATGGCTTTTGCTATGCTTTTAGTTTATGCACATTGATGATTCAATCCATTATGGATTGATGACCCAATTAGAGACCATTCTAATTGTTTTCTTAATGATCCAATTAGAGACCATTATTGGATTGATGATCCAATTAGAGACCATTCTAATTATTTCTTTAATAATGAGCTTTATCCCTTAGAAAAAAAATTGAGATTTATCAGTCATAGTAGCGGAGCTATGGCAAAATTTTTGTAGAAATTACGCATAAAATAAATTCATTCAAAGCATAAAAAGAGGACTTCCTACCATATTCTAGGAACTATCATCCTAGATTAATTAAAAGAATTTTATTATGCATGGAGATGTGGATGTTTGCATGTAGATGTAGATGTATAGATGTAGATGTGGATGTGGAGGTGGATGGATGCATGTAGATGTAGATGTATAGATGTGGATGTGGATGTATACATGTAGATGTAGATGTATAGATACGGATGTGGATGTGGAGGTGGATGTATACATGTAGATGTAGATGTATAGATGTAGATGTGGATGTGGAGGTAGGTGGATGCATGTAGATGTAGATGTATAGGTGTAGGTGAGAATGGAGATGTGGATGTATACATGTAGATGTAGATGTATAGATGTAGATGTGAATAGAGATGTGGATGTATACATGTAGATGTAGATGTATAGATGTAGATGTGGATGTGGAGGTGGGTGGATGCATGAAGATGTAGATGTATAGATGTAGATGAGAATGGAGATGTGGATGTATATATGTAGATGTAGATGTATAGATGTAGATGTGAATAGAGATGTGGATGTATACATGTAGATGTAGATGTATAGATGTAGATGGGAATGGAGATGTGGATGTATACATGTAGATGTAGATGTATAGATGTAGATGTGAATGGAGATGTGGATGTATGCATGTAGATGTAGGTGTATAGACGTAGATGTGGATGTAGAGGTGGATGTATGCATGTAGATGTAGATGTATGGAGGTGAATGGGAATGTGGATGTGGATGTATGCATAGGGATGTAGATGTATGCATGTAGATGTGAATGTATGCATATAGTTGTGGATGTATGGATGTGAATATACGATTGTGATGTGAGGGAATCTGAAGTGATGAGATGGAAATGATGTGATGGGATGAGTATACATATAAATGGAATATGGAATAAGTAATGTAGATTGAGGAGGGATAATGTGGAAAAATGAAAGTTAAAATAGAAATTGTATTGTAAACTGTTTGTAAATGCTGTTTGTAAATGCTGTTTGTAAATGATTGTTTTATGTCAAGAATGCTGGGGGGAGCATTTTGACCGTCTTATGATTAAGGTCGTGATGAGAAAGTTGCAACTGCTGACGGGGAGTCAATGAAGGACGTCTCGCGTAGCAAGGTCGGCCGAGGTCTTGACCAGCCTCGGTGCGATTAAAATGGTGAGCTTCCGGTACGGTGGATGAGGGGCCAAGGAAGCGGCCTATGCGTGAAGCGCTAGGTTACCTGCGAAGGATCCTAGAGGGTGCTGACCATACGGTGCTCGGGCTCTGGGTCGCCTAGGATACCCATGCGTACGTCGAGGAAGATATTGGAACAGAGTTGGAGTTGTTTTCTGAAATCGAGCATGGATCTAGTTGATTGACCTTGCTGGTCTTCAATGGATGAGTCCATGGCTCCTTATATGGATCTGTTGGTTGATCTTGCTGATCTTCAACGAGAGTCCATCTTGTTAAGTGATTATATTGCCAAGTATTATGGGCTAGGAACTATCGAAACGGCTCCTGAGCGTTCTAGTTGCCAATGATGCCATAGATACTCTGATGAAGGAATGATGGGAAATTAAGAATCAATTGGATAAATTGGAAGATGGTGATCAATGATACTATGGTTTTATTAAAGGATTGTTTTAAACTGGTTGAATCTGGTTGAAAAAAAGGCAATTTCATATTGGGTGTGTGTGTGGTGTGACTAGTTTTATTTTGCATGAACATCCGGCTAGGGGGCCTTGGAACTCTTTTCCTTGGTACCCGGGACAAAACCTAACCAAATTTTTAATTGGATCCCATCACTACAGTGGTTGGGCGGTTGGCTAACCCATGGGATTGGATGGGGTTAGGCTGGACTGATGGATCCGTAAATCGAGACTCAAACTTTTGTTTTTACGATAGAAAAAAAAAATAAATCCCGGACAGAAACTGTTCTATGGATAGGAATCAATGGCTGTGCCTCTTGAATGGGGAAAAAAGCGTTGATCCCAATGATCCAAGTGCAAGTTTCTTCCTTGAACTGACTAAGTATCTTATAGATGTAATCGGATCATCTCGATCAGAAATGATCGTGACTACGTTAGAGTAAAAAGTTATCCTGGTGGAATCGCCCGTGCTTTCCGGTAAAGAAAGTTTTCCGGATTCGGTTTTGGAACAACCGACGGATTAGTCTCTTATCCGGATATCCGTGGGCGAGGCCACGAGTGTGGGACCCCTGTCCCGCGCGAGAAGCGCTACTTCCGCTGCCAGTACCCCGAATCCGTTGCTCGGTGGGAACAGGGATCTTACAGTTGGTATCAGAGCAATTGGTTAATAAAGATCAACTGAGAAGACAAATATGTCAAAAATTTATCAAGAAACACAAAAAGGTTATAATTGTGTGATATAACTCATACAATTTGATATTCAAACTGAAATTCATAATTTGGTAATTGGTTCTTCAGATGGAAGTACCGCAATTATATAGAAACCCTGACTTGCTTGAGGCCTAGACATGATAGTATTTACCTTATAATTCCAAGGGCCGTGACTACCCGTATATACCGAGAGTATACTGCAGCTCTTTACTGACAGTATATACGAGTAAATCTAAGACTTGAAATTATAAGCGTTAATGCTATATAGATGATGATTTCGAATGTGATTGATATGATTTTTAATTCTGTTTGAGAATGAATGAATTGATTTGGATTCTGATTGAAAATGCTGATTGAAAAATGTTGATTTTTAAAAATTAGTTGAAATATAATGAAACCACAATGAGGGGGAATGGGACGAGTCCCTGTGATGATATTCATAACTAGAATGATGATAACGAATTCAGCAAATCACTATGAGATTAGTGGGTTGTGCTGTCAGATTGCTATTGTTAATACTTGACCGGTAGATCAAGTTAAGGGATGTCAAATTGAGAACTTGCTTGACTGAAATTTTCGTAGAGGAATGTTCGGAAGGAAACTTTTCGGTCTAATGGACCATTATCATGTTAAAGATATGAATGATATAATCTGAATGAATTGTTATTTAATGATGAGTTCTATATAAGGGATATTTATCCCAGTGTTCTGTTGGGTTGACCAGAATATAAGCAACCCCAGAATAAAAATTGGATCTTAAGAATAAGAGCTGTCCTCTACCTTGCGAGATGAGGACATCTCGCACTTTTTAAGTGGGGTAGGATGTAAGATTCCTCCCCAGCCTTTGAGGAGTAAGAATCTCCCTTTCTGATCTTATAATTATTCCCTCTCTAAAATAAAAGAAAGTTTTTGTTTAAAAAAAGGAAGACCCTTTCCCTAGAATACTCTCAGGAGTCCCACCTGTTTTAAGGATTTAGAACAATGAGTTTAGAAGTGAGAATCGGTGTTTTGGATACCAAGGTTTTGGTTTTCATTCGAGTACGGCCCAAAAGAAGTTCTTTATCTCTTGGGAGTATAAGAAGTTATCCCCCAGATATTGTGACCCTTATATCTGAATTCAATGAAAGTAGGTGACTTAGCCTACAAGTTTCTTTTATCTCCTCATCTCAAAAATTCTTAATGCCTTCTATAGAAAAATGTGTCAAACACAAATCATGGAAAGACGGTAAAACTTCAGTGACAAGTTACCGTTGGCTTCTAGGTTACGCTAGCTCCTTCCTTTATATAAGTCGCAACTTTTACTTGCCGCTCACAGTAATCTTACTCCCATCAATCTCCTTTCTTTCTTAATCTCCTTCATGGCTTGGCAACAAGAACTAGTTTTATCCATGATGATTTCTCACCTTCAAGACGCAAGAGAGTCTGTGAAGAAAGACTTTATAGAACAGTATGAGCGCTCACTTTTTTCTCACCTAGGAACTTCTGTAGCGCAAACCAAATGGCGGACCTATCAAAACATAACTAGGGTAACACCCTGGGGTCAGCAACACTTTCGTAACAATGTCCGCTTGGCCATGGTTATTGAAGCTTTGGGTTTGGGTCCCCGATACTACTGTGTCATGAGATCAAGGCATCTTGGGTTTTCTGAGCGGGTCTTCTTACTGGCGTGTTTTCTTCCTCATGAGAAGATATGCCTTTATCCCGTTTTTGGCTTGCCTCTCAGAGGTCCTTTTGTTAGATCACCTCATACCACTGAGATAGGTGCGGCAATAACCAGCAGAATCATTCCCATAGATGAGTTACCCTATACTTGTGCAGCTTGTGAGGACTGCTTTTGTGACCATATGATGGACGGGCTTATGGAAGTGTAAAGAGTTCTTCTATCTTTACTGTATAAGTCCCGTGAATGAATAAAGTTAAATCTTGTTCTTATTTTGAATCTTGCTCTCTTTAAGACTTTTCTTGGTGGTTAATCGTGATTAAAATTTTTCTCTAAGTCTCATATTTGTGCATCTTGCGAAATTATTCCAAGTTGCGAGATGAGGACATCTCGCGTTTTTTAAGTGGGGTAGAATGTAAGATTCCTCCCCCAACCCCCTTTTTGATGTCTAGTATATTCCCCTGTAATCAATTCCTTTTCTGAAATATAAGAGATCTTGTTTGTGGCTGTTTTAACCTAGAGAGAGAAAATATTCTAGAGAGAGAATATTCAGATTATGAATATTTATGGATAGAAAAATAACTCATCTTATTAAAATAAGTTCCCCTGAAACAGAAATTCAAAAAGAAATTTCCAATGTGCAATTGGAATTAATTGGAAATAGGTATAAAGAACCTTAGCCTAAGGATCTAGATTTTCAGAAATCTTTAGACTATGGTCCAATTAAGGTTCCTATGGGCCAATAGCATCAATCCATGTGTAGGGAGGAGATAAATCCAAATTGTAAAAAGAAGATACCCAAAAATGAGTAAATGCTCACATAAGATGAAGAGTTGAAAATGTACAAGGTTTATTAGTAAAAAACTATGAGCAATACAATTTTGACACATATGTAAGGAAGGGGAATTCTTTAAAGGAGGTGCATATTTCACATGCTTGAATGAATTTTAAACTCATAAAAATTGAGATAATTCATCTCTCCTCTCTCCTAATTCAAGTCTAGTTCCAAAAAGTTAGTTTAAGTGACCTAAAAATGGTCAAAAAGTGACCAAACTGACTTGGAAAATTCTAGAATCAGTTTGTTTGGTTAGGAGCTCAAATTTTCCTATAAATAGAAGCCTCCTCTTGTTGAAAAAAAACATAGTCTCTTATGCTTTGTTACTCTACTCCACCTAAGCCAAAATATATAGTCTCTTATGCTTTGTTACTCTACTCCACCTAAGCCAAAATATATAGTCTCTTATGCTTTGTTACTCTACTCCACCTAAGCCAAAATATATAGTCTCTTATGCTTTGTTACTCTACTCCACCTAAGCCAAAATATATAGTCTCTTATGCTTGTTACTCTACTCTACCTAAGCCAAATTAGATAGAGTCTTATGCTTGTTACTCCACTCCACCTAAGTTAAAATATATAGAGTCTTATGCTTTGTTACTCTACTCCACCTAAGCCAAATTAGATAGTGTCTTATGCTATGTTACTCCACCTAAGCCAAGAACTGTGAATTCTTTAATAATTCACTAGTTTTTTGACACTTCTCTCTTTCTTCAATCCCCATTGGTGGCTCCATCAACATACTAAACCAATTGATTGGTTGGGGGCCTCTACCGTGAATAAAGAATCAAGCAAATCATAAGGTAAGTATATTGAATTTTAATCTTTTCTATGATTTCTCAATGATTCTCTCTTCTCAACCCCTCTCAAGCTTGAGAAGTTTAATTGGTATGGTTTTTTTTAAATGCTATTGAAGTTAATTGGTGAATAGTAGTGAAGAGTTACATAATTTAATAAATGCTATAGAAGTTAATTTCCACTTATATTTAAATTCTAATGGTTTTTATAATTTCTCTCTCTCACTCAAGAAATGGTCATACTCATGACCCATTCTCAATCCAAATGAAGCTTTTCATAAAGCTTTTCCTTAATCCAAGATTAAGCTATGCTTGAGGCCAAATTAATGGCTTTTGCTATGCTTTTAGTTTATGCACATTGATGATTCAATCCATTATGGATTGATGACCCAATTAGAGACCATTCTAATTGTTTTCTTAATGATCCAATTAGAGACCATTATTGGATTGATGATCCAATTAGAGACCATTCTAATTATTTCTTTAATAATGAGCTTTATCCCTTAGAAAAAAAATTGAGATTTATCAGTCATAGTAGCGGAGCTATGGCAAAATTTTTGTAGAAATTACGCATAAAATAAATTCATTCAAAGCATAAAAAGAGGACTTCCTACCATATTCTAGGAACTATCATCCTAGATTAATTAAAAGAATTTTATTATGCATGGAGATGTGGATGTTTGCATGTAGATGTAGATGTATAGATGTAGATGTGGATGTGGAGGTGGATGGATGCATGTAGATGTAGATGTATAGATGTGGATGTGGATGTATACATGTAGATGTAGATGTATAGATACGGATGTGGATGTGGAGGTGGATGTATACATGTAGATGTAGATGTATAGATGTAGATGTGGATGTGGAGGTAGGTGGATGCATGTAGATGTAGATGTATAGGTGTAGGTGAGAATGGAGATGTGGATGTAGATGTATAGATGTAGATGTGAATAGAGATGTGGATGTATACATGTAGATGTAGATGTATAGATGTAGATGTGGATGTGGAGGTGGGTGGATGCATGAAGATGTAGATGTATAGATGTAGATGAGAATGGAGATGTGGATGTATATATGTAGATGTAGATGTATAGATGTAGATGTGAATAGAGATGTGGATGTATACATGTAGATGTAGATGTATAGATGTAGATGGGAATGGAGATGTGGATGTATACATGTAGATGTAGATGTATAGATGTAGATGTGAATGGAGATGTGGATGTATGCATGTAGATGTAGGTGTATAGACGTAGATGTGGATGTAGAGGTGGATGTATGCATGTAGATGTAGATGTATGGAGGTGAATGGGAATGTGGATGTGGATGTATGCATAGGGATGTAGATGTATGCATGTAGATGTGAATGTATGCATATAGTTGTGGATGTATGGATGTGAATATACGATTGTGATGTGAGGGAATCTGAAGTGATGAGATGGAAATGATGTGATGGGATGAGTATACATATAAATGGAATATGGAATAAGTAATGTAGATTGAGGAGGGATAATGTGGAAAAATGAAAGTTAAAATAGAAATTGTATTGTAAACTGTTTGTAAATGCTGTTTGTAAATGATTGTTTTATGTCAAGAATGCTGGGGGGAGCATTTTGACCGTCTTATGATTAAGGTCGTGATGAGAAAGTTGCAACTGCTGACGGGGAGTCAATGAAGGACGTCTCGCGTAGCAAGGTCGGCCGAGGTCTTGACCAGCCTCGGTGCGATTAAAATGGTGAGCTTCCGGTACGGTGGATGAGGGGCCAAGGAAGCGGCCTATGCGTGAAGCGCTAGGTTACCTGCGAAGGATCCTAGAGGGTGCTGACCATACGGTGCTCGGGCTCTGGGTCGCCTAGGATACCCATGCGTACGTCGAGGAAGATATTGGAACAGAGTTGGAGTTGTTTTCTGAAATCGAGCATGGATCTGGTTGATTGACCTTGCTGGTCTTCAATGGATGAGTCCATGGCTCCTTATATGGATCTGTTGGTTGATCTTGCTGATCTTCAACGAGAGTCCATCTTGTTAAGTGATTATATTGCCAAGTATTATGGGCTAGGAACTATCGAAACGGCTCCTGAGCGTTCTAGTTGCCAATGATGCCATAGATACTCTGATGAAGGAATGATGGGAAATTAAGAATCAATTGGATAAATTGGAAGATGGTGATCAATGATACTATGGTTTTATTAAAGGATTGTTTTAAACTGGTTGAATCTGGTTGAAAAAAAGGCAATTTCATATTGGGTGTGTGTGTGGTGTGACTAGTTTTATTTTGCATGAACATCCGGCTAGGGGGCCTTGGAACTCTTTTCCTTGGTACCCGGGACAAAACCTAACCAAATTTTTAATTGGATCCCATCACTACAGTGGTTGGGCGGTTGGCTAACCCATGGGATTGGATGGGGTTAGGCTGGACTGATGGATCCGTAAATCGAGACTCAAACTTTTGTTTTTACGATAGAAAAAAAAAATAAATCCCGGACAGAAACTGTTCTATGGATAGGAATCAATGGCTGTGCCTCTTGAATGGGGAAAAAAGCGTTGATCCCAATGATCCAAGTGCAAGTTTCTTCCTTGAACTGACTAAGTATCTTATAGATGTAATCGGATCATCTCGATCAGAAATGATCGTGACTACGTTAGAGTAAAAAGTTATCCTGGTGGAATCGCCCGTGCTTTCCGGTAAAGAAAGTTTTCCGGATTCGGTTTTGGAACAACCGACGGATTAGTCTCTTATCCGGATATCCGTGGGCGAGGCCACGAGTGTGGGACCCCTGTCCCGCGCGAGAAGCGCTACTTCCGCTGCCAGTACCCCGAATCCGTTGCTCGGTGGGAACAGGGATCTTACATACAGGATGTAATTTCTGAGGATAGGGCTGAAAATGAGCAGGCTAGAGGTATGCCTAAATGGCTGGTGCAAACCTTGCATGATAGTAAAATTGATGCACCTATATCTAGTCGTACTCGTTCAGGTTTTCAGCATGCCTCTTATGCATCAGATTGTTATGCTTTGGCTGTGTCTAGTATGTGTGAAGAGGAAGAACCTCTTTCATTTGATGAGGCACAAAAATCAGAAAATTGGTTGGCTGCAATGCAAAGTGAATATGATGCTATAATGAAGAATGGTACATGGTCTTTATGTGATTTGCCTATTGGTAAAAAGGCCATTGGATGTAAGTGAATTTTTAAGTTGAAACGAAAGCCAGATGGCAGTGTTGATCGCTATAAGGCTACACTTGTTGCAAAGGGTTATGCTCAAGAAAAGGGCATTGATTTTGATGAGACCTTTGCTCCCACTTGTCGTATGACTACCATTCGTAGCATTTGTGCATTGGCAGCTCATAATGGTTGGAATGTACATCAGTTGGACATAAAGACTGCATTCTTGAATGGAGATTTGCATGAGGAGGTGTATGTATCACAACCTCGTGGTTTTGTTCAAAAAGGGCATGAAAACAAAGTGTGCAGGTTGAAAAAGGCTTTATATGGTTTAAAGCAAGCTCCACGAGCTTGGTATGAAAAGATACATGCATATTTGGCTGTACATGGTTTTCAAAATAGTCCAACAGAAAGCACTTTATATGTTAAATGTGTGGATGATGTACATCTAATCATTGCTCTCTATGTCGATGACATGCTGCTCATAAGACCAAATGAAAGTATATATTGCTGATTTTAAGGCTGATTTGAATGCCTCTTTTGAGATGTCAGATTTGGAGCATTTGCATCATTATTTGGGGATACAATTTAAGCAGTGTGATGGAGGTATTGCTTTGTATTAGACAAAGTATATTGAGACATTGTTGCGGAGATTTGGCCTTGAAGACTGCATGCCTATTGCTACTCCAATGGAGACAGGTTTGAAGTTGAGTCTTCATGATGCTGGAGATCACTTTGATGTCACACTCTATCAGACAGCTGTTGGTTGCCTCATTTATGTATGCATTACGAGGCCAGACATTCAGTTTGCAGTCTCACAGGTGAGCAGGTTTATGCATAGCCCAGGGTCTCAGCATTGGAAGGCAGTTAAACACATCTTTCGCTACTTGAGTGGCACCATACATCTTGGGTCATCTTGGGTTGTTTTATTCCAAGGGGGGATCGTTGCCGCCAGATTTACATGCTTTTTCGGGCTGGTTGCTATGACACAAGAGTGTCCACAAGTGGTTTTTGTTTCATGCTCGGTAGCTCATGCATATCTTGGTTGAGCAAGAAGCAACCTACTGTGGCCACTTCTAGTTGTGAAGCTGAGTACAGGGCAGCTTTCACAGCTACGGTTGAGTGTGTGTGGCTCAGACGGCTTATGGTGGCTGACTTGGGTGTTGGACAGGAGTCTGCCACCTCTATCTTCACTGACAGTCAGAGTGCATTGACAGTTGCGAGAAACCCAGTTTTTCATGCTCGCATAAAGCACATTGAGATGCATTATCACTATGTCAGGGAGAGACTCTCAACAGGAGAGATCAGCTTAGCCTATGTGCCAACAGAGGACAACCTTGCCGATCTTTTCACAAAGGCGCTTCCTCGTGAGAAGTTCGAAGCTTTCCGCAAAGCTTTGGGCTTGCTTCCCTTTGTGGACTGATCTACTTCGGGCATGGCACTCCCCTGTACATGAGTGCCACCTCTCGTTCACACCATCACTCCCAGGGGGGATTGTTGCCATATATATATAGGTAGTGATGTGTGTGAACACAATTAGGACCGTCGGGACACTTTTTCCCTCTTTAGGAGGTTTTTTCCCTCGGCTTGTATATACGCCCATCCTTCTAGGGCAAACTTATCTTTTGTACATTGACACAATCTAATACATTGTGTGTTGTGTGCATTCTTGCTTCTTCTTCTCCAAGCTTTGTGTGATTTCCTGCAACCCTAATTCCAACAATGCATCTTACATGTAATCTCTCTCTCTCTCTCTCTCTCTCTCTCTCTCTCTCTCTCTCTCTCACACACACACACACACACACACACACACACACACACCCCACCACACACATGCACATGCACATGCACATGCACCCTCTCTCTCTCTCTCTCTAAAGTGTGTTGATGCCTCAAAGTCATTTGGGAGGATGGCTTAGTGTGGTCAGGTGCATTGCAAGTAGACCAGTGACGTGGCTACATTGTCAATTGCTTGACTAGAAGTGCCGGGTGGCTGTTGGAGAAGCTAGGGGTGGCATGCTGTGGTTGGTGGTGTTGTGTTGGTATGCCAATGGAGGTTGGTTAGCTTGGTGAGGCTGGTGATGATGTTTCGCAGGAGGATGGGAAAAGTATTGAAGGTGGGGCCGGTTCATGTTAGTCAAGCGGTTGGAACCTATCACGGTGGGACCGAGAGTTATGTAGTTGGAGAAGGTGTGGCTTGTGTGGCTGGCTATGAAGTTGGAAGGCCAGTGTTGCTAGGCATGAAGTGCCGAATTCTTTCTATTGGTGAAGTGGTGGTGATGATGATAGAGAGGCCGAGGGTTATGTTGGTGAAGAGGTTAAAATTTTGGAGTTGTGATGCTGATGATAAAGTACAGTCTCTACAGTCCCTCTTCTCGGCATTGAGAATCAATCTCTCTTGCCCTCAAGTTGTCTCTCCTAGCCAAGGGGCTAGCTCATCTACATGAAGGTTTCTCATAGACCATCCTGCACCTCACCATCAAACCCCATAACATCCTCCTAGATAAGGATTTTAAGCCAAAGATTTTGGCTTGGCCATGCTCATGGCTAGGGATGCCTCTCACATGGTGACTGCCCTAAGGGGAACTCCTGGCTACATAGCACCATAGATGTTCTTGTGCATGGCACCTGTGTGAGAAAGAAATGTGACATCTATAGCTTGGGCATGGTGTTGCTAGAGATGGTGGGCAGGCGGAAAAACATAGACTTGGCATTGTTGATGGCGAAAAATGTAGCTAGTAGTGAAGAGCAACCTCACGGGAGTATTTAACCAGTGGTGGCATTTTGCGAGCAGGGCCACAAAGAAGTGCGAAGAGGGGAGGAAGCTGGGCTGGTGGAGATAAGTAGGGTTTAGGGTGGTGTACTCTACTAACAAGGCTTGGTGGCAATGGTGATTAACAAAGTACTTTGGAGGTTATCTCTATATTTATAGTAGTGGGAGAGGTGTACTCTTTTGCAACAGACAAAATAAATAATAAATTTTATCTTTTTTAATGTTAATAATAAAGGAAATTTTCCTCAAATTTCTACACCGTAATAATAAAGGCATCTTTTATACTTTTTTTTTACAAAGAGCGAGTATATATTGGATTTTTTTAAATACATGCAATTTTAGATAAGGGGTTGTGTGTTTTGTGGAGCACCTTAACCTACACACACACACACACACACATCACCCCTTCCACATTTATGTGTGTGACTGTGTGTACATGTACATATGTGTGTGAATGTGTTTATATATGATAGTATTATTATATATTTACTATATGTATATTGATCTATATATCATTATTATATATTGAAACAATCATGGTTTACAATTTTTGGAGCTCAATGAATTCATTTATATTCATGGTGTAGTGACATAAAGAAAAAGCAGTGGTGTTTACAATGTGGAGTTCAATATATTCAATCATATCCATTGTAAAATTTCATAAAGAAAAGACAATGATGGTTTAAAATGTGGAGTTTAATGTATTCCATGGAGAGTTGCTGTATAGTGTGTCAACAATGATGAGCTCTTAGAGTCATTTAAATTGTTTACATTCACTACAATATGATGTGTTTAGTTAAGCTTTGTGAAAAAGACAAGGTAGGTGACCATCTATGCATGTGTAAGTTTTTACATGTGTGTGTATCCATCTATGCTTGTGTATGTGTGTGCAAGCATGTGTGAGTGAGGGACTATGCATGCATGTGTGTGTGTGTGTGTGTATTGCATATGTGCATGTGTGTGCATATGTCTATGTGTGCAGGTGTATGCATACATGTGCATGTGTATGCATCAGTGTATATATACGTGTGTGCATGTGTCTATGTGTATGTATAAATGTGTGACTCTCTCATAGATGCATATATGTATGACTCTCACATAGTGTCATGAGAATATATTTTAAGTCCTCTTTAAGAATATTATTTTTCCCTCTTGAGTAATTTGGGGACGCCTAGGTTACTCTTGTGTCATGCCGGCTAGGTTAATATCGTGGGTGACGCCACTATAAATATTAATACGTGCGGTATATGACGTATGCTTGGGGCCGTCTATGATTATTTCAGTTAGGTTTGTATGGCAAGGTGATTCCTGGGGTGCTTACGCCTGGTAGTCATGAGTTGGTGATGGTTTGTGCCTGTTTAATATTTGTGGGATTAATTTAATTATTAAATGGGCTTATATTTTCAAGTGATGAAGATTACGAGGATTGATAAATAATGTCGAGGAAAATGTTTCTTATGTGCATCATATTTATTTTTATAAGCGTAGCTTGTAACCTTAGTAGTTGATTTTTCCATTTTGATACATTGGAAAAAATACATTTATAATGTTGAATTTATTAAAGCCTAAAGGCTTTACCCTAGCCCCAATTTTTGGGACACTCTCTTTTTGTTGTGGAAGAGTGTCGTGCTCTCTAAAAGCACACTTTGTATATTTTTGGGGACTATGGCCTATTTTTGGTTGAAAGCTAATAAAAATACTCTTGTATGGGGGAAGGCCAGGCACAAGGGGGGGAAGATTGCACCCAGCATGTTTGTCTTAGAGCTAAGTATTATGTTTGCTATGCTTTTGTTCATTTATTTGATTTTGTTGAAACCTGCAAAGCATGTGTTTTCATGGTTGAATTTATGTGTTGAATTTCTCAAGTGTTCCACAAGCTATCCTAGAGAACGATTCCGTTTTCAGTTTAATTGGACTTATATTTTCAGGTGATGAAGATTACGAGGATTGATGAATAATGTCGAGAAGAATGTTTCTTATGCGCATCATATTTATTTTTACAAGCGTAGCTTTTGTAACCTTAGTAGTTGATTTTTCCATTTTGATACATTGGGAAAAATACATTTATAATATTGAATTTATTAAAGCCTAAAGGCTTTACCCTAGCCCCAATTTTTGGGACACTCTATTTTTGTTGTGGAAGAGTGTCGTGCTCTCTAAAAGCACACTTTGTATATTTTTGGGGGCTATGGCCTATTTTTGGTTGAAAGCTAATAAAAATACTCTTGTGTGGGGGAAGGCCATGCACAAGGGGGGGGAAGATTGCACCTAGCATGTTTGTCTTGGAGTTAAGTATTATGTTTGCTATGCTTTTGTTCAATTTATTTGATTTTGTTGAAACCTGCAAAGCATGTGTTTTCATGGTTGAATTTATGTGTTGAATTTCTCAAGTGTTACACAAGCTATCCTAGAGAACGATTCCATTTTCAGTGGTATCAGAGCTTGGGCTAGTAGAAAGGTGGGAAAGGTCTTCATCAACACAACTCTCAAGAAAGTTGCAGGCTTTTAACCGATGGGGGCAAACGAAGGGTTTGTGGTCTTTAACCAAAAATTCAAATTCTCAAACTAGCGCTACTTCTCAAACCCACTTACCTCTTTCCAAAACCATTCTTCTTCATCAAAAAGTGGTTTTGCTCAAAGCTTCATGAATTTCAAATCCAACCATATAGATGGATTCCCCATAGCCAAAAACCTCATGTGATTTGCTCAGTTTTTGCAAAGGTTCAAGATAGAAGCAACCTATAATGGACGGACTGCATGCTGTGTGAGTTTTAAGCCATGAAAAATAAGTAAAATCTGTTACCATATTATAGTAGTGATGTGTGTGAACACACTTAGGACCGCCGGGGCACTTTTTCCCTCACTAGGAGGTTTTTTCCCCCGTGCATTGTATATACGCCCATTATCTTCTAGGGCTTGTCATCTTTCATTTTTGGCACTCATAATACACTACTGTGTTGTGCTCAAGCTTCCTCATCTTCTTGAAGTTGTGTGTGCATTCCTGCAACCCTAATTCCAACAATTGGTATCAGAGCAGGCTTCCTCCTCCCGGGCAGCATCACCGGCACCTGCCGCTTCATCTCCTCCGATTGCGACGAGGTTTCACGAGCGTCTGCAGGTTAGTATATGCCGTGGGCAAGCCCGTAGGGCTTGTTCGTTTCAGAATTTTGATCTGAAGTCATTTCGCCCTCCGTTTTTGCATTCCAAGTACTGCGTAGGCAAAATCGTCCTACTGTGCAGATTTTCTGTCAAGATTAAAATCTGCAGGACAGGTGCCCATTCGTCTGTTTTGGGCTGTGCTACATAGCACAGGTCGATTTTATACAGGTTTACCTCTTACAGACAGCATTTACATCTAGTAGTACAGTCATTGGCCATGGCTGACAACAATGATGTATTCCGCATGTTGGCTGCTGAGGATAAGTTGGATGGCACCAACTATCCATTGTGGGCATATATGATGCGACATGTATTGGTAGCAAAGGGGTTATGGAACATTGTGCAGGGTATTGATGCACGTCCTATTGTGGCTGGGAATGCTGCAAACACATCAGAAACAGGTACTGTTGATGATGGTGCAGGCACAAGTGCTGTAGCAGCTGTTCGAGAACCACCACTTTCAGCAGAGCAGATTCGTTGGGATGGTAGAGATGCGCAGGCTCATGCCTTGATTGCGCTGTCTGTCAAACGTACCATTATCCCACATATTCGCTCCTGCAGGACTTCTAAGGATGCTTGGGATGTACTTGCCACATTGTATCAGGCAAGAAATGAGGCTCGTGTTGCTTACCTCCGAAAACAGTTGGAGAGTGAGCATATGAACGAAGGTGATTCTATGGATAGCTTTTTGACAAAGATCAAGGATTTCAAAGAGCAGCTCATTTCTGCAGATGAAATCCTGTCAGACAGTTCACTTGTGCAGACTGTTTTGAATGGTCTACCAGATTCTTATCAGGGTTTTGCTTCCACTCTTCGCTTGATGATGAAAGGCAATCCCAATGCCTTATCATTTGAGGAGTTAGTTTCTGTTTTGCTGCAAGAAGACCAGTCAAGGCAAAACAGGAATATTATGCGTGTCGCAGATCAAGCTTTCGTTGCTAGTCAGAGAAGCGGGAAAGGTAAAGCTGGCTTTTCTTCTAGTAAGCAGAAATCTGCAAATGCTGCGCAACCAAAGAAGGAAGACAAAGATGAGAAGAAGGGTGACAAACAGAAGACATTTTGCAAGTACTGTAAGGGAAATGATCATGTCATCAAAGCGTGTCCTAAGCTGGCTGCGAAAGAGGCTAAGAAGAAAGAGGCTGGTATGGCTGTTGCAGATGCCTCTCCTTCTAACAATGAATCTGCTAATGTTGTTCAAGATACAGAATGGGCATTCAATGCGCAGTGCAGTTATGACCCATACCATCCACACGTTTAACATACAAAGTGCTTTCTGTTGGACTATTCTGAAACCCATGTGCAGTCAAATATGCATGTATTTTTTCATACCAAGCTCGTGGAGCTTGCTTTAAACCATATAAAGCCTTTTTTAACCTGCACACTTTGTTTTCCTGCCCTCTTTGAACAAAACCACGAGGCTGCGATACATACACCTCCTCATGCAAATCTCCATTTAAGAACGCAGTTTTTATGTCCAGCTGATGTACATTCCAACCATTATGAGCTGCTAATGCACAGATGCTACGAACAGTGGTCATACGACATGTGGGAGCAAAAGTCTCATCAAAATCAATGCCCTTCTCTTGAGCATAACCTTTTGCAACAAGCCTAGCCTTATGGCGATCCACTGTGCCATCAGGCTTACGCTTCAATTTGTATACCCACTTAGTGCCAATGGCCTTTTTGCCAGGGGGCAAGTCACATAAAGACCATGTACTATTCTTCATAATAGCATCGTATTCTGCTTGCATAGCAGCCATCCAATTTTCTGAACTTTGTGCCTCATCAAATGAAACAGGCTCACTTTCATCGCACATACTAGAAACAGCCAATGCATAACAATCTGACGCATAAGAGGCACCATGAGAGCCAGAACGAGTGCGACTAGACAAAGGGGCATCCAACTTGCTGTCACGCAAAGTCTGCACCAGCCATCTAGGCATGTTCCTAGAGCCCTCAATCTCTTGTCTCTCATCCTCAAGTGCATCATGCACATCTGCATCAGATATAGGCTGATCTGTGCCATCATTTAAAACCTGCATAGGCTGAAAAACTGCCTCATGAGGTATTGCACTTGACTGTGCACCACTGAAAAGAGGCAACAATGTATCATAGACATCACGTGAGCTGATATTTGTCTCCTTAGTACATGAAACCAAGGGCTGAACTACATCTTCCACAAATACAACATCACGGCTAACCAAAATGCGCTTTGTCTGTGGATGATACAAACGATAGCCTTTGCTCTCACAGCACTATATCCAACAAAAATACATTTGACAGCTTTGTCATCCAATTTTCTGCGATGTTGCACAGGCACTAATGCATATGCCAGGCAACCAAAAACACGTAAATGGCCAACAGATGGCTTGCGGCTATGCCAAGCCTCATATGGAGTGACAACCTGTAATGCTTTGGTGGGACACCTGTTTAGTACATAAGTGGCACACATGACAGCCTCAAGCCAAAAACCATGTGGTAGACTTTGACTCTTAACCATACATCTTACCATTTCCATGAGAGACCTGTTTTTTCTCTCAGCCACACCATTTTGCTGTGGTGTATACGGCACTGTACATTGGTGTTTTATCCCACGCTCAGCCAGAAATGCATTAAATTCTGAAGACATATACTCCCCCCCTCGATCTGAACGGAGGGTGCCCATCTTACTTTCTGACACATTTTCAGCCATAACCAAAAACTGTTTGAAGCACAAAAAAGTGTGATGGAGGTATTGCTTTGTGTCAGACAAAGTATATTGAAACATTGTTGCGGAGATTTGGCCTTGAAGACTGCAAGCCTATTGCTACTCCAATGGAGACAGGTTTGAAGTTGAGTCTTCATGATGCTGGAGATCACTTTGATGTCACACTCTATCAGACAGCTGTTGGTTGCCTCATTTATGTATGCATTACGAGGCCAGACATTCAGTTTGCAGTCTCACAAGTGAGCAGATTTATGCATAGCCCAGGCATTAAGCATTGGCAGGCAGTGAAGCGTATCTTTCGCTATTTGAGTGGTACTCGGCATCTTGGGTTGTTTTATCCCAAGGGGGGATCATTGCCGCCAGATTTACATGTTTTTTCAGATTCTGACTGGGCTGGTTGTTATGACACACGCGTGTCCACGAGTGGTTTTTGCTTCATGCTTGGAAGCTCATGCATATCATGGTTGAGCAAGAAGCAGCCTACTGTGGCCACTTCTAGTTGTGAAGCTGAGTACAGGGCAGCTTTCACAGCTACGGTTGAGTGTGTGTGGCTCAGACGCCTTATGGCTGATTTGGGTGTTGGGCAGCCATCTGCCACCACCATCTTCACTGACAGTCAGAGCGCATTGACAGTTGCGCGGAACCCAGTGTTCCATGCTCGTACGAAGCACATTGAGGTGCACTACCATTATGTCAGGGAGAGACTCTCTGCAGAGAGATCAGTTTGGCTTATGTGCCAACACAGGATAACCTTGTAGACCTTTTCACAAAGGCTCTGCCTCGTGAGAAGTTCGAAGCTTTTCGCAAAGCTTTGGGCTTACTCCCTTTTGTGGATTCATCCACATAGCTAGACACTTCCCTATACATGAGTGCTAGCTCTTGTTCACCGCATCACTCCAGGGGGGATTTGTTACCATATTATAGTAGTGATGTGTGTGAACACACTTAGGATCGCCGGGGCAGTTTTTCCCTCACTAGGAGGTTTTTTCCCCCGTGCATTGTATATACGCCCATTATCTTCTAGGGCTTGTCATCTTTCATTTTTGGCACTCATAATACACTACTGTGTTGTGCTCAAGCTTCCTCATCTTCTTGAAGTTGTGTGTGCATTCCTGCAACCCTAATTCCAACAAAATCAAGCAAATTTGAGGCGCCAATTTGCAACCTCACGGGCAAAAAAACGTGAGAAGAAGACCACAAAAATCAATTAAGCTACTAATTACTTAATCTCAATTAAGCCAAATCCTCAACTTAACCCAATTCTACTTTTCTCAAGCCCAATGCATGTCACATCAACTTTTGGAGCTTTCACACTACGTATTTTCCTATTTCAAGAGAAATTCCAAAGAATTGTAATTTTTAGATTTTTGGGTGCAGAAAATTGATTTTTCAGGACTCAAAGAGGCTTAAAAAGGCCAAATAAATGCCAGAAAATTTTCAAATAATTTTTGAAAAATTCTAAAAATTCTCAAAAATTATTACAGAGGTTTGGCCAAGTTTTCAAAATCGTTTGAGCAATGTTCAAGGTGCAGAAAATTATTTCTTCAGCATTTCAACTAGCCCAAGTCTCCTACATCACTCGGAATTGCTCGGGACTTGTGCGAAACGAAGGGAATTCGACCCAACCATTGAACCAAAGTCTTTGTTCAGTTTCAACACAAATCAAATTGCGGGAGAATTGAGATAAGTACAATCATTTGCTTTATTTACATACATCAAATAATATCAATTTTACTTATTTACATTGTTTGCATGAGCACTATGGCAAATTTTCCTATTTTACCTTCAATTCAAGAGCAACTCCAATCTCTACAACAATAAATTATAGAAGAGAGAGAGATGCGAATTGAATTGGAGCGACAGCTCACGAGTCGAAGGTGTAAGCGTGACTCTTTGCCATCTTATGAGACGACAAAGACGACATCATCCAAAGAGCTGTCAATGCTACACTTCAAGCACAAAATTCACGGAAAGATTCTAAAATCAGTCGTAAAGCTTTTTCATTTCAGAATTATGATGGCAAGAAAGATGCTCGAGTCCTTTTGGCATGGCTTAGTCAATTGGATGACTACTTTTCGGGGGAGAAATTTTCCGAGAAGGACAAGATCAACTGTGCGGCTAATCACATGGTGGATAGTGCAGCTTTATGGTGGAGCGTCATCAAGCAAGGACGTGACAAACCGGATTCATGGAAAAGGTTTCAAAGGCTAGTGAAAAACCATTTCTTACCTTCACAATTTAAATCTAAAGCTAGGCATCAATGGGATACATTGCATCAACTTGAAAAAGAAAGCATGTTTCAGTATGTGGAGAAGTTTTGGAATACATTACTACAGGTACAGGTTGTGGAGAAAGTCAATGAGGAGGACCAAAAGAGAAAATTCATTTCAGGTCTTAAGTCTACAATTAGGGCCGATGTGAATATGTTTAGACCTCATTCACTTTCTATAGCTATATCTTTGGCAACAAATTCCGAACGCAAAAATGGTTTTCCTAGAGAGGCCAAGTCATTTGAGAGTAACCACTCTAAACCTTTTCATGCTTCAAGAAATTTTCATAAGCTAGGGTTTGACAAAGGCAAGGAGATGGTCAAAGGAGAATCAAATTCAAAGAAAGTCAACAGTGGCAAGTCCAAAGGTCCTCCAATCAAATGTTTTCAATGTCATAAAGAAGGACATATAGCACCAAATTGCCCAGAACGTGCAAAGAATTCGACACCTGCGGCACGAGTCAATATGCTTGAAGGGGACGACAATGAAGATGAATCGCTCAAGCAAGAGGGTAACTCTGACCCCGACTATTCAGAAGCAGAAGGTAAGCCTCAAGCTCATTCGCTACTCAAAATAAAAGGAAAAATTAATGAGCATGAAGTTATTGTTTTGCATGACGATGGTAGCACTCATGACTTTATTTCTAAAAAGGCAATTAGAGCTTTAAACATTCAACCTTCACCTACACATTATAGAGTTAAAGCTGCATTTATTGGAACCAAGTATAATTACATGCAAGAGGTGAAAGGTTTAACTTTAAGCATCAATTCCTTAACAAAAAAAAAGGATTTCTTAGTTGCACCTTTACAAGGCGTAGATGTAATATTGGGTATGCCTTGGAGACATATGTACAACCCTATTATAGACTATGATACACATAGCATTTGTGTAAGAAAGGACAATGAAAATATTTTCCTCCAATGTCTAGTCAAAGGAGAGATGAGCCCTTTATTGAGTCATACTCAAGCAAAGCGAGCTCTTAGGAAAAGGGAGAAGACTTATATGGTTTGGGTTAACCAGCTTAGCCCTGAGTTTAACACATCCAAAAGTCCAAAACTTGATCCTTATATCTCCAAATTCAGGGATTGTTTTATGGAAGATTTACCTCCAGGATAACCTGTCTAGGCCTGAAGACCATAGTATTGACTTATTACCAGGCAACTCTCCACCTTGTAAAGCTCCTTATAGAGTCAACAATTTAGAGCAAAAAGAAATCCAAAAACAAATCGAGGATTTGTTAGAAAGAGGCCTTATTAGACCTAGTAGTTCACCCTTTGGAGCTCCAGTCCTTCTTGTGTTAAGAAGAAGAATGGAACTTTCCGAATGTGTGTTGACTACCAAGCATTGAACAAAATCACTGTCAAGAACAGATACCATATCCCTAGGATAGATGACTTACTTGATAAGCTTAGAGGTTCAAAGGTCTTATTGAGTGTATAGCCTCTTGGCCTACACCTCAAGACATTCATGACCTTAGATCTTTTCTAGGTCTATGTAGTTACTATAGAAAGTTTGTCAAGAATTTCGCTTATATTGCACATCCTTTGATGGAACTTCTCAAGAAAACTACATTTTTCCATTGGACCAAAAGTCAAGATAAATCTTTTCTAGTACTCAAGGATGCATTAACTCATGCACCAGTTCTTACACTACCTGACTTTCAAAGACCATTCTTTGTGGTAGTAACTGATGCTAGTGGCAAAGGTTTTGGTGCTGTGCTTATGCAAGACAACCATCCTATTGCCTATGAAAGTCGAAAGCTAAAACCTGCTAAAACAAATTATAGTACATATGACAAGTCATTAGCAGCAGTTGTGCATGCCTTGAAGATTTGGAAGCATTACCTAATGGGTTAAGAATTTCTTATCAAGACTGATCAACAAAGCATTAGGCATTTGCTTTCGCAACCCCTTATTTTAGATAGGCACATCAAATGGACATCTTTCATACAAAGTTTCCAACCCATGATTCAATACCAACCTAGAAAGGAAAATGTTGTTGCCGATGCTTTAAGTAGAAGACCACATATCAACAACATTTCCGCTATTGAAAGTGAACCATTTGTACTTATGAAAGAAACTTATGAAGTAGATCCAGATTTTTCTGAGATATGGATCAAATTGCGTAAAAACAATTGGACACCTCAAGGAAATTATTCTCATAATGATGGCTATCTTTTCTTTGAGAAAAGATTATGTGTTATTGAACCCTATAGACAACTTGTCTTGGAAGAGATGCACCAACCACCATTCATGGGACATAGAGGAGTTTCCGCAACACTTCAACCGCAACACTTCAAGTAGTTTCTCGAGAATTCTTTTGGACTCATTTGAAAAATGATGTAGCAAAATTTGTAGCTAAGTGTAACATTTGTCAAGCAAAATTTGTAGCTAAGTGTAACATTTGTCAAGCAATTAAAAGCTACAAAGGCAAAGCTTTGGGATTGCTTATGCCTTTACCCATTCCAAACCGACCATGGGAACAAGTGTCTATGGACTTCATTACAGGCTTTCCTACTACTTCCAGTCATCACATGACATGATTTGGACAATAGTAGACAGGTTTAGTAAGCAAGCCTATTTCATTCCATGTAAAAAGACACTAACTTCTCAGCAGCAAGCTGCGACCATATTTGTCAAGCAAATCTTTGTTCATCATGGTCTACCCAAAGTGATAGTTTCTGATAGAGATTCCAAATTTTGTAGTCACTTTTGGATTGCTCTTTTCTCAAACTTAGGCACTAAGTTAGATTTTTCTACGTCTTTTCATCATCCTGAATCAAATGGACAGACCGAAGTCACGAATAGCACTATCTTGGATATGCTTAGAGCCTATGTTTCCCAGCAACCTAGTTCATGGGATAAGTACATACATCTACTCCAATTTGCTTATAAAATACTCCTCATTCTGCTATTGGTCGAGCACCATTTGAGATTATCTATGGTAGAGCTGTGCCTATTCCGGCTACTAGACTCTCCCATAAGATTGAAGCTGCTGACCAATATACTCGAGACTTTGATCGCATTTTATCTGAAGTGCGTGATTGTATTGCAAGAGCTCAAGAGAAGTATATATTTCAAGCAAATAGGAAGCGTAAAGTTTTTTCATTCCAAGAAGGTGATTATGTACTTTTGAGAATTGAGAAGATACGATTGAAGAGTGTGGAAAAATTCCCTGCAGTTAAACTTGCACCTAGATACTATGGACCATTTAAAATTATTGAAAAGATTAACGATGTGGCCTATAGACTAGAGTTGCCATCTAATTGGAATATCCATAACTCTTTCCATATTCATCTCTTAAAACCCTTTTGAGGATCACTTCCTTCTCACCCAATTTATGAGGAACCACCTCTTGTTGAAGGAGAGGAAGAAGTCTTAGTTCCTGATGCTATTATTGATCAAGAGACGACACCAACAACAAGAACTAGGAACCAATACGTCAAATAT
>NC_141086.1:28478697-28491197 GCF_041138505.1 Cibotium barometz
ATCATGACATGTGTGAAATGTGTGGTGTACTCTATGAATACGTGTGATGCTTTATGAAGACATTGTGAGTGAATCCAATGTAAGAGTTTGATTGTGAGTGAGTACCATCAACTCTAAGACACGCGTGACACGTGTAAAGGTTTTGTGAATTGGATCGTGAGTGAATCTGATCAACTCTAAGACACGTGTGATGCGTGTGAAGATATATGGGAATGAATCCACTTAAATACATAATGACATTGTGAGTGAATCCAATGTGGGAACAATTAATGTGTTCAATCACTCGTGTGTGCTGATAGTTACAACCGAGAACAGTTGTCTTCTCAAACGGGACGACTAACAGGAGTGTGATTTTTTAGAATATTTTATCATGGGAGTGAATCCAAATAATTATGTGTGATGCATGGTTCATGTGTGAAGCATGGTAGTGAATGGTTTCCATTTGTTAGAATTATTTTTGTGAGTGATTCCAAAGTAATTGTGATCTAACATTGTGGACTATGTTAAGTATAGATCACGAGTTCAAGACAACCAAGGTGAACATTGGATGAGATTATCTAGATAAGTACATATGTGCTTCACTATGACTTGTTTCGCCCAGCACAACGAAAACCACTAGCTACAAGCTTTAGCCTCTCCTTGGTTTCCATTTTCATTAACAATTATAGAGCATCAACCCCCAATAATGGCTATTTTTTCCCATTCACATTCTCGCTCGTTTTCTAATGGCTCGAAGGGTTTTTTTTTTGGATGTGTACCAATTGACGCGTCGATCAGAGCGTCTTTGATTTCTAGCTTTGTGTTTGTCTAGGAAGGTCCACAAACGTTACTAGCTCAATGTTCTATGCATTTCTATATAGGAAAACAAAACATTTTGCTAGACAGTTTATTAGAAAAAATGAACATATCTAGTAAAAGTCCAACTCTAGTAAAAGTGAAACATTTCCCAGTTCTTCATTCTAGAAAAATACTTACTATATAGAAAATAAACTAACAATAAATCACTATATGATAAACTATGTAATGAAAAGTTGCTATATAATAAAAGTCATGAAAACATTCACTATATATAGGAATTGATCTAGGTAACTTGCAAGAAGGGAGGGAGATTAAGAAAGATTAATGATGGATTAGACTCATTGACATGGAGTCCACACATGGATTAGACTCATCACATGGAGTCCACACATGGGTGTAGCTCACCAAGCACACTCATACATGAGGGAGTGTCACTTTGCACATGTGGGGTATATGGGATCCTAGGGGTATAAATAGGAGAGTACTATCATGTATTAGGACGGTCATAAAGTGAGTAAAAAGATCAAAAGGTCCTAATACACGATAGCACTCTCCTATTTATATCCCTAGGGCCCTATATGCCCCACATGTGTAAATGGACCCTAACCCCATGTGCCTAGGTCCATCCCCATGTGCATGTGCACCACTAATACACTTTGTTACAAACCATCCCCTCCTACAATGATTTCGTCCTCAAAATCAAAGGGTGGTCATGCACAAAACATTTACAAGTGACTATGTACAAAAGCCAAGAAAAATCACATCCATGACTGAACGTAGCGAAAGACTTGTGCATGAATCATATGACCCCCTGGATCAAATGGAAAGGATAGAGGAATCTTGTCGATGATGAGGCTATATATGCAACCTCCTGAATCGAAAGGAAATCCAGAGCATGCAAAATCCAAGGCAATAGCTCCATGATAATTTGATGCAAGTGAAGTAGATAAGGAACCACTGTCGATGACAAATCTAGTCGAGTATCCTCCAGGATCAAAGAGATATGTATGGTATACACCTCGAACTGTCGAATCTGGAATGGTAGTAGCTCCTGGATCAAAAGAAAAGCTCGACTCCAAAGAGATAGTAGTCCCAGGGTCAAAAGGAAAACTCATGAGCTCATCCTCATGACTACACTGTGAATCTGGCATGAAAGGTATCCACTGAAGCCTCAAAACTCCTAGCCAGAATGTCAAGTGGACCTAGCACAAAAGAATCATCATGTCTACTAAGACTAGAGTATGTCGTAGATGCACCTAAATGTCAAGCCACAAATCCACAAACTATGCTCCTCAAATGGTAAAGAATGCATCCAAAGAAAAATGTCCTTACTCCAAAGAATACAAGATCGTGCTGACATCCAAAGGAGCCAAATGAACATAACTCAAGGTCAGCCTCAAGTAGAGTCAAATGTGAACTCATGCCTCCGTGTCATATGTAGCACCACCCAAGAAGTCAAAAGCATGATCCACCATATCGATATATGTATGAGTATGATCCGACCCATGCACAATATCACCATGTATGTGACACTCTATATGTATGTGACCCTCTAAAACAGAAGCTGGATCATCATAAAGATCATCATTACTAAGCACTGACCAAGTGTCTACACAAGAGGTAAAAGTGATATCAGTCAACTCACTATCAATGGAATCTCCAAGGTCAATAATGTCATCCTCAAAGGTATAGACCAACTCCATCAATGGTGTCCCTATATGACCTAAATCCCATGATAGATCAATCTCCAATAGAACTGGATCTAAGAAAATACTATTAAAATTGTTGCAATGTGATGAGCTATGGTGGATCAAATGCTAGAATCAACATCATTAACAAAGAGATTAGACGAAGACATGATTAGTGAGCAATTAACTAATAGCTTAATGTAGGCATGGATAATAAAAAGCCAGCAAATTTTCAGTAGGCCAATGCCTCAATTTATAGAGTTTACATCCAAGCATCTAATTCCACTGATTTCTCCTTGATTCACTCCACCTCTTTTGCTTGATTCTCTCCACCTCTTCACTTTTCCCAGAATATCTCCACACCTCCTAAATCTCCTCATGCTATCCTTTATTCTCTCCCAGTAGATTCTTCTCACCTTCTCACAGGTTCTCTCACATTTACAGATTCTCTTTTACAGCCTCTAGCCAAGGGCTTGTTCCCGCACACACCCTATTCACTTGTATATTTCAACACCTCCCCTCAAGTGAATACTCCTAGCACACCTGGACCCTATACCAAGTTTCCCTCTTACTTGATAGTTCGCGACCAGTGCCTCAAGTCCCTAAACTCATAGTCCTTGACACTCTCTCTCTCTATGTGTCCAAGGCTACTACAAGTGCCCGTGACCTTGACTAAAGTGCTCACACATACATCTACCACATGGCCTACATCATCGGTGGTTCAGAGGTGGTTTTACTTTGTTGGGGCAGGTTACATTGGGTTGTGGGGTTTCTCTCTCTCTCTCTCTCTCTCTCTCTCTCTCTCAGAGATTTTCACATGGCCCCTCACTCTTTGGAGCCTCACATCTTCTCTTGTCTTCAGTCTTCTTGTCGTGGTAGCTTCTCTTTATGCGTCCGTGTCGTCCTCTTCTTTCAGTCTTCTTGTTGTGGCAGCTTCTCTTCATGCGTCCATGTTTTCCTTCAATGCTTCCTTTAGCTTTTCTTCTTGGTGTGGATCTTTCTCTTGGAAAGAGATGTTCTTCTTCTTTCATGGTGGCTGGGGCCATGAGCTTGTCCATCAGTTCTTGCTCCATGTGAGCAACATGTTTAAATGTTTTGTTGACAGTTCTTTTGGGCTTTTAATGTTTATCTTCTGTCATTATGCAATGCGAACCCAAATCTATGTGGGAGGTCTTACCTCTTATCTTATTCCAGACAAGGACAGTGTCTGATCCCATTTTTTCTGATCCCATTTTTACACTAATGTAATGTGCCCAATACATAATGCATATAGCATTCATTCTTATGCACATTCCCAAATGCAACTCTAGCTGCGAATAATCTTGAATTTGAGTGTGTTTTGTAGGCATTAACCAAGGGTTAAATGCAAAATGATGATTACCACAAATTTATCAGCATAATTTTACCAAAAATTACATTAAATCAAGGGTAACCAATTTGTATGGAATGGTTGGAGTATCAAACCATCTCCGAATTGCAATCTGAAGTTATAGGGATCTGTATTAGATACCTAATGGTTAACTTGAACCCTCAATTGCACCAAAATATAATGATTAATATTGATTAATCATTGATTAGCAAATTAATCCTCTATTTTGTGTGCAAAAAACAGAGTATGTGAGGAGCCCAGATTTGAGACCTTAGAGTTCAAATGAGCTCAAATCCTTTCAAGGCCATCAATAGCAATTAGTCTAGTAGAGGATTAAGCCAAGAAACACAAGATTTGACCAAACATTGAATACTTAATCTCTGTTTTACCAAAGTCACCTGTGCAGATTTGATGAAGTGCTTGGATCTCACTGTAGGCTTGATCAAATCAAATTCTGACTTCACCAGCTTGTAGAGCATGCTTGAAAACCCATGGGGCTAAGAGGAATTAGACCCATTGCGACTGGACAAGACAAGATCTAATTTTTTCTTAGAAAAAATGACGCTTGCAAATAAACGAAAATCGTGAGCTGTGGTCGACGGTTTGCTGCACTGATTGGCTTGGCTGGAGCACCAATGAGTTTGCTAGGCTTGCCTAGAAGGGCTTGCCCTAATGCTGCTCCTGGAGGGAGATCAAGCCTCTCCATTGGCTGGGGGTGCAGAGGTTAGTTGAAAAAAAGGTGAAAATATTAATTTTTAACTAATCCTAATTAGCTAGGTGATTAGCAAGATAATGGGCTCACAAATTGATGGATTCTAGGCTAGGCTCTGATACCATGTTAAAATTACAACAATGTGATGAGCTATGGTGGATCAAATGCTAGAATCAACATCATTAACAAAGAGATTAGACGATAATTAAGATGTGATTAGTGAGCAATTACCTAATAGCTTAATGTAGGCATGGATAATAAAAAACCAGCAAATTTTCATTAGGACAATGTCTCAATTTATAGAGTTTACATCCAAGCATCTAATTCCACTGATTTCTCCTTGATTCACTCCACCTCTTTTGCTTGATTCTCTCCACCTCTTCACTTTTCTCAAAATATCTCCACACCTCCTAAATCTCCTCATGCTACCCTTTATTCTCTCCCAATAGATTCGTTTCACCTTCTCATAGGTTCTCTCACATTTACAGATTCTCTTTTACAGCCTCTAGCCAAGGGCTTATTCCCGCACACACCCTATTCACTTGTATATTTCAACAAATACCTAGATCAACTGTAAAACTCTCAAAGTCAATGTCATAGGATATGCTAAAAATATGATCGATATGCATACTCCTACGATGTGTCACTTCTATGAACTCATCACTACTCTCATGCACTATCCTTGATTGCTCAATTACCACAGAATGCTGCCAGGAATGCTATGAAAACTAGGAGTAGTGGTCACATCCAAAATCTCTCCACATGTAACAAATCTAGAGGAGTATCCCAACACATCTAATACTAGAACCTCGGATCTATGCTCCTCATGGTCTATGATGTGCTCAACGACAAGTGAAGTGTCAACGACAAGTGAAGTGTCAATCTCATGTGTGACTAAAGAGTGTGACTAAAGATGTATGATTAGCCGAATGATCATGTGACTACTCAAATGCCCATCAAGATCATGGAATGTATCACTACGGTCATCTAATGTATCCCTATGTGATCACTAGAAATAGAGATAGGTAGCTCTATGATGCTCGTAATGCTCGATATGCTCGTTGCCATCTCTCCCATCAAGAGCATGCCCGCATAATCTGACTCACACACATTACTTTCACTATCACTATCACATACATCATCATCATGTACATATGTGTCAGTGGCATCATGTGCACGTGTATCACTATCATCATGTGTATGTATGTGATACATCAATATCATCATGTGGGCACGATACATCATCATAAGTATGTGGATGTGATAAATCAATGTCATCACATGTATGTGTATAACCATGACCATGTGTACAAGTATCAGCATCAATATCATCATCAACATGATGATCATCATCACCATCCACCTCATCATTCACTAAATGCATGTTATAATGATACCCATCCTCAGGTATATAATCATCTCTGCTCACAAATGTAGGGCACTCAATCAATCCCCATATACATCCTCCCATGCAATCAATGCCAAACCATCCATGTAAAGATATCCACATAGATCCTCAACAAAATCACCATGTGTAGAATGTCTAGACCATCTAGCACAAGCATCCTCCTCATCAAATAAATGTCTACAATGGTTAGGTAATAACATCTGAAGCTCAAACGTCCATATGTGACATGAATATGATGTATCATCATAACATGATGTCGGTGAAGAAAGATCCAGTGGTCGAAGCCGTGATGTGTCGAATGTATGTATGAACTCGACAAATGATATGTATCTCCTCATCACCTGAAGTGGCAAATCAAGATAACGGCTATGAAGCCATAAGGATAGGATACGAGCAGATATCGCACGATCAGGATCTGGGATGGAGACATAGTGATGTTGACGACGAAGATGGTGGGTAGCACGACGATCATAGGCGAGGTAGAAGTAGTAATGGAAACTCATGTTGTCCTGCCAAAGCTTGAAAGTGTGAAAATACCACTAAATGTGCTCAAGACGACCAACCGTAGGGCTAAGATGCATATGTGAATGCCCAAAATACACCATATGACCCAAAGTGTGCACGTGAACGTCCAAAATACAACAAAATGGCCCAAAGTGTGCACATGAACGCCCAAAATACAATAAAATGGCCCAAAGTGTGCACGTGAACGCCAAAAATATAACAAAATGGCCCAAAGTGTGCACGCAAATGCCCAAAAATGCACCAAATTGATCATACGGCACACTAACCACCTCCATGAGGCTCAAGATATGTGAACAACCCCAAATAAAAGTATCAACGTGTGTAACACACCTCACACGTGTGAACAATCACCCAATATGCCAACACTACACACGAACTATCCCCACAAACTCAAGGCATGATGATGAACTCCATCACCGCATGTGAACACCTCTAACTCAATGGTATACTAACATGCGTGTGGGAACTACCACTAGCACAAACAAGGTGTGGCAAGGGTCAAAATGTAGAATGGCCAAAGAATCCAAAGGTTGGGAGTGTGGAATGGTCAAAAGATCAAGGGTTGGAGTGTAAATGGCCAAGGGATCTAATGGGAAATGTCTGGGCAAGATAGGCTAATGTGAAAAAGGAATGAAGGGTTAAGATGTAAAGTAGATGGAGGGTGGAGATGTAAGTGAGAATAGGGTTTAATCAAAAGGTAACTACACATTCTTCTTTCTCCCTCTCACACTTATTCTTCATCTCACACAACACTCAGGTTACAGAAGACGGTGTGAGCATTTGTGTGACAGGATCCTCCAATATACGAAGACTTTGGCTGCATATTACAATAAGACATAGACTTACTTTCACGAGAGAAAATTAAATAATGAAGCATAGTGTGATAATTGTCCAAAAACTTAGTATATAAAATTGTTCAAATGAAACACAAGAGAAATCTATGAGGCACAAAGACCTACTTTTATGAGGGCAAATTAAAGGGTGGAGTATAGTTAGATGTCTATCTATTAAAGAAACAAATATAGTTATATATTTATTCCTAAATAATAAGTATACAATTTTTGCTTAAGCGAAACACAAGAGGAAATCAGAAGGCACAAAGATGTACTCTCACTAGAGTTATGTTTATGTATGTATGTATATATACATGTATATGTATATGTATATGTATTTATATATGTATATGTATGTATGTAGTAGGGTAGTTGGACGGTCATGTGCCTTTTGGGTTCTCATGGCTTGATCCCCTCATCTAGCTCACGTGCACGTACAACCAAAGAATGGAATGAATAAATCTCTCTCTGTCTCTCTTAATCTGTTAATGGCAATTTTGCCTTAAACATTTGGCGATCGCGATCTTAAAGTTCTAAACTCTCTTATCCATATACTGGATCTCTATGCAAACTAGTGAAGATTCCAATCTCCTATCACATTTGATGGCGTTATTCTTTAGTATGATGGTGCAGCATCGTTCTTAATGAAAAATGTACTAGATGCACAGTGTGTTGGCCGCTTGATGGAAGCCAACATGCAAGGTGGGCCACCATGTGTGCCGACCATCAACAGGGTTGACAAGGGTCTTGACGGACACACCTAACAAGATCAGTTACGTTGCTGAGAGCTAATCAAAGTGGACCAACGATGATAGAAATACAACAAACCGACACTTGTCATGATGGAGAGGAAGGTGAAATCCAAACGGGTGTTAGCAACCCTGTCGATCAGCGAAACTCTATCTAGGCCCAGGCAAAGTCAGTACTCGAGGACCCATCTTCTTGGAGACAGGTAGTCACAATCGAACCGAAACTCCTTCTGCACCCAGGCAAAGTCCACGCTCGAGAATCCCTCTTCTTGGAGAAAGGTAGTCACAACCGATCCAGTGGTCAAAGGATCTGCTATCCGATTGTCCATTCTCGGGTGCCTCTACCAATTTGAATCCTCTTATCTAATATTCTCTTATCAATAGCACGATATCAAGCAATCCGGTTGGAAAATGATCCGCTAGCCATGGACATAGAAACATCCGAAGGCAATTGCAATCTAGTGGTGGTGGTTCTTGCGGCATCCAAACTCGTCGATACATCTGTAAAAGTCTTCTAGTTGTGATGTCGAACACCAGGCAACGAACTGAGCACAGTCTAACATTCAAAGTCCAAGCATGGGTTTAAGTTTTGAGATCCGAGTCAGAGACCTTCATAGTTCTAAGTCGGAGATCAAGCCACATAGCCAGGTTCGAGCTGGTGGAGTCGTCGAGGCTCCTGAAGTCCGAGCTGAGCAAAGCCTATTCCTTGCTTGAGTCGAGAACTTGTGTTATATGCTGAGAGTCAGGAGTCCAAGCCGATTCCGAGATCCAAGTTCAACTCTACATGTTTATGTCAGGACTCGAAACATGTAGGTACATTTTTGACTCCTACGACGGGAGGGCTTCCATCAATGTTGCATGATGGGTCGGAGACGGTGCCAACACTCTGGCAGTACGAAGTGCCAGCATTTGTGTGATCTTCCAACACTGTGGCCTACCCAACCATGAGAAAAAATATTGTGTATCATGTGTGCAATCAGTGTGAAGACCAAGGGAATCATTCTCGGATGTGTCCACCACGACGATTCTAGGCAAACTTTGATGATGTCCAAACAAGGTTACAACAGTGGGGAAAGCTAGGGATGTTGACCGCCTATAGAAGAGCAAGCAAGAGCTGAAGTATTTTGTCAAGCATGTCAAGCAGGTAGAACTGGCATCTCAAGCAGGTAGAGAACTGGCATCTCAAGCACCCACACGGTAGGATGTCACATGCACCCTACACTCAGGTACACAATGACACATTGTCATGATCCTCAGTGCAGCATTTGTACAGAAGTAGAAACCTTTTTAGGATTATTTGTCGTACGTCGTGACCCCATTGTGAGCCCTCGGTCCAGGGACACTCAGGCACGAGTTACATAGGTTAGTCTTTGAGCTTTAATGGTCAATCAGTTAGTCCTCTTAACTCACTTGGAGAAAGCATCAATCAGGAGCATGTATGTGTCAACCTTAGCATTAGATGCATGTAAAGCTCTGTAAGTGCATTCACATAGAAGGGGGACCAGCCCCAAGGCAGCCCATACTTGGGCTAAGCCTTGCAAAGGCTTCCAAGAGCTTTGCCAAGCAGTTAGCCAGCAGAGCCGATAGGTGTGCTATAGCCCGACCAGGATCTTTTGGGGCAGCCGACAAGGTTTTTCTTTAGCTGACCAACATTTATCAGGTCGTGGGACATGTTTGCATCAGCCGCCATCGGCGACAGCCTCTTGAGCCAGCCGATTTGCTGACCCGATGAGGTATAAAAAGACTCTCCTCAGCCCACATAAATTCAATTCAAATATTCAACAAAAAGAACATTCAGGTATTAAGCACTCAGCAGTCCTACTCATCTCCAGGCAACAAGGAAGATACTCGTACATCTCAGCCAGCATATGTGCAGTCCTTCAGTCATCTGGACTTGCATCAATGACCAAGGAGAGTCTTCAGCACAGCCTCAAGATAGCTAGATACTCTGCCGATGTTTGGGTCTCCTACTCCTTGCGTTGGGCATTCATATCATTTGTACTCAGCATTGTACAACATTTCTCCAAAGAATAATATAAGCAAATACTCTTGCTTGCAGGGGGTCCCTTCAATGGGTATTGGGACCCAATACTGTGTCTTCTTCTACATTCTCTTCTCTCTCCCTACTCTCTAGAGTTAATGCTACAGATTCTCACCACATAAAGGTATAAAGAAGGCCCTGTTGTGTGTTATCACGATCAACCTCAGTGCATGTAACATGGGCATTTATTGCAGGACGGCAGCATTTGCAGTGTGACGGCTCTTATCCGATGTGAAGCACGAGATTGAGGAGCTGGGAGATCAGGACAACAGTTATTAAGAGAGAAGCTCAGAGAGCGACTTTGAAGCCTTTGCTGCTTATCGAGATGATGCTTATGGTTGCCATGATAATGGAGTGAATCTGGCTATGCTTGAGGGTGCACACGAGGGGTTGAGAGGCATTCAAGTGCCATTATTGTAGTGCAGTCAGTGTGAAGACCAAGCACATGTATTTCACATGAATGTCCTACAGTAATGACATTTGAAGGTCTCATTCATAGCCTGTGCTACAAAAAAAGGAGACCACCAATGACCTAGTTGTCCAGCCAGACTCCCTTCTTCCACCGCAAGATCGTCATCCCCCAATAGATTCTCTGCATTTGCCACTTCAGCCATTTCCCATTGCTTCTGCATATAGCCATCAAACACATGAATGAAACACATATTCAGTAGCATAGCTCTTCAGGCGCACAAGGTCTCAGCAGTAGCTATAACATAATCGTTGAACATTGCATATTGGCATCATGATCTTTCATGCTCCCCAAGTATGGAATAAGCACCCGCAACTTCTCAAGACTAGCAGAGCTCCTTGCCCCTTTACTAGGCATATCTAAGGTCGGCTTGTGGTTCTCTCTGCCACCTGTATCCTCCCATATCATCCTATTGACATTAGGCCGCACTTTCAACATCCTTGCATTCAGTGGTACACATGTAAGGCTTCTCCCTGCTAACATTTTTGATTCATCATTGCAATCCATTGTATGCTGCTAGAAATCAGATGTAGCATAAACTATCCTGGCCAAAACTCATAAATATTGTGCTCATCATAATCTACCCTAGCTTCCAGACTTGCATAGAAGCCCTGTAAATTAGTAACATCACTAGCAAACGTCCAATCCTCCTCATCAAGCTCAGCAACGGTTAAACTGTTATCCATATCTTACACAAATAGATCTTCTGTAGGAGGCTGCTCAACAT
Source organism: Cibotium barometz (assembly GCF_041138505.1). Lineage (NCBI taxonomy): Eukaryota > Viridiplantae > Streptophyta > Polypodiopsida > Cyatheales > Cibotiaceae > Cibotium > Cibotium barometz. The sequence continues at coordinate 28,490,017 of NC_141086.1, forward strand.
ACACATGTGCCTTTGCTTCTTCTAGCCGTGCATCATCAGTATGAACCAGTACACATGCATCTAGAACAACAACACTTAGCTTTTCCTCGTGGGCAGGGATAGAAGCATCTATTGACCACCATGAATCTATTGAGTACACATCACATAGAGCCTTCCTCTTTACCATAACCACTAGAACTTTGATCAATTTCCATACCACCATCCATGGGAACATCCATTGAAGGGCAACTGAGGGCAATACTTGGCTCTCCTGGACTTTCTATGTCTCCCTTGCAAGCTTAACCTCAACCAAAGGAAACCCTTGAGCATGAGAACCCACATACATCTCATCATCATTGCTAAAATCATTGTCTGACTCTAAATCATGTTGATATTTCTCCTCAAGTTCTTTGACAGCTTCCTGCGAGATGTCTATCCACCTGATGCTTGAGCATGTCTTCCCTTCTCATGTTTCTCATGCCAATCACATGTTTCCACTAATATGTGTGAAAAATTAGAAAGTGTTTCTCTTGGACTCTCTAGCTTCCTAGTTGAGGATCCGCTTTGGTGATCAATAGAGGTCAGGCTTGAAGATCTACCATGCACCAAACTGTGCATTTATCCCCTTTTCTGCAGGGTTCACACATATAAGGACACTCATGTATGTGATGATCTATGTGCAAACATATTGTACATTTCTTCTTTTTCTTCTCTGCCATGATGTTGTTGCAGACAGTAAATGAACCCTCCCCAATCTGAGGGGCAGTAAATGAACCCGGATGGCATCGCTAGATGCAGGAGAATTACCATGATGCAAAACCCTAGCTTGGCACAGAGCAGCTTCAACTGCTTTGGCCCCTTCCTCGCAGGACACAAAACACCGGGGCTCAGACATACTGGACAGGGTCCTCGAAGAGAGACCACATGAATGCAAGATCCCAATTTGGACCTTTGAACTCAAGGATCCGACCTTCCGACTCCTACTATCACACTCACAACTCAGATCTGACACGGGTGGTGTAGGGAGTCCAGAGATCACCCCATAACACTCAGATCCACAGGCAGAATGAGAAGCATCCGATCTCGTCACACCACGACAATTTGTGATGAAGCTGCTTTGGAGCCCACCATATCCAATCCCACCTAGCGATGTGCTAGACATGTATGTATGCATAGGTATGAACTTAAAAAGGCTTCAGAGC